>NW_007249902.1:257171-339002 GCF_000164805.1 Carlito syrichta | reverse complement strand
GGCGGTTCTCGAACCCACGGGCTCAGGCAATCCACTCACCTCAGCCTCCCAAAGGCACGGGATTACAGGCTGAGCCACTGAGCCTGACTGTAAACTAAATTTTATCTAAATTCAAGATTATAGGGTTTTTGGTTATCATCATCTACCTTGCATCTGTATTTCCTCTCTCTCATGTTGAAATTCCTGGTTGTCAATGACACTCACAGCATTATTCATTTGATTTATCCCATACCATGCTGACTCTCAGAATAACAATACCAACACTATCACTGCCGATATAATTGCTAAAAACAATTATATCTTTCTAGTTTCTTTTTCCATTAGGATACATCTTAATAGGAGTATACAGCTAAATAACTGTCTTACAGCCATTCTCAGAAGTTCCCCTCTATGTGGTTATGTCAATGACTTGTTGCATATTTCAGCTCCATTTCATTTTACTTGAATTTTTAAAGAGTGCTTTCTGAGACAATATAAATCTCTGTGACCTCCACTTAATTCCCCCACTTCTACTATAAGTAACCACTTAAAAATTTTTATGATTTATATTTCTACTGCATAGATATAGGCATAAAGTATTTCATGTAAGTGTACTCACCATCTTTCCTTTCTTGGATAAATTGCAATACATCACACACATTATTTACTATTTTGGTTTTGTTTTTAGTATCTGTAATATGTCCTGGAATACAAAAATCTAGATTCAAATTCCACCTATGACACTTACAACTATGTGACCTTGGCATGTGTCTTAAACTCTGAGCTTAGTTTCCTCATCTGTAACATCAGAGCAGTAGTACCCACTGCTTGGGTTCTCTGTGAAGGTTATGTGTGCAAATGTGAACACATTGGGTGACATGTAGTACTTTGTCTCATGTATAGTAACTCTAATGATTTTATAACTGTTATAATAATAATTAATATGCACCTCCCACCTGATAAGACCCTTGTCCTTCCCTATCCATACCACAATGAAACTTAAGAGGGGTGGGTGGGGATTTTGAGAGTCAACAAATAAGCACTTAATCACCTAATTAGAATGTTAACACTGGCAAGAGCCCTTGGAGACCTGAGCAACTGTTCTGTTTATTCAACAGGGAGAGAAGTAGAGACCCAGAGAGACCAAGTGATTTGCCCAAGGTCACACTCCTGGGTGGGGAAATTCTGTTGATGGTGGCCTGTTCAATTAGTTTTAAGGTAACCTTTCTCTGAAGCAAAGTTCATCTTTTGCTGCTGTTGAAGTTTCTCTGCACATTCCTGTGTTCTCTCTATAAAGGAAGAAATGGGGTGAGGGACGGGTCAGGGAAACTATGCCTTGAAGAGTTTCTTCTCTCTCGGTATGTAAACACAGAAACAGTGACAGCCTGATCTCTATCAGTGAGCAAGGGTTCATTAATACAATCAGCTGGGGGTCCTGGTGATAAGGAAGTTCAGAGAACAGTCCCTTGCCCTCAGGGGGCTTTAAAACTATTAAATCAACTTCAAGCGAATTTGAAAACCAAACATGGCAGTAAAAATGTGCATCTGTGCTTAAAATAATAATGCATTTTAATGGTATTTTCATTGTAACAGCCCCAGGCTATGAGTCCTATCATTGCTTCTTTTTTTACATGTAAGAAAACTTAAGGTTTGGGTAGATTTTGTGACTCTCCCAAAGTTACACAACTAATGAGCAGAAGAGCTGGGTTTAAATTCAGGTCTGTCTGACTCCATCTGCCAAATCCTTAATCAGATGCTAAAAGGGTTTGATACATTTCGACTTTAATTCGTTTGTTTGGAGACAAAAAGAAGGAAAAAACAAACAAACAACAGATAAGGTATTCCATAACCAATTTTTAATTCATTCATTCTTTATCTCTGCTTACTAAGTGCCTTAAGAATCTGAACTCTAAAGCCAGATAACCTGGGTTTGAATCCCGGCTGTACCACTTACTAGCTGAGTAGGTGACTTACCTTCTCTGTGTCTCAGTTTCCTCTTTTAGTATAATGGGGATAACAGTGTCTACCTTGCGGGCTGTTGTGAGATTTAAATGCGTTAATATGTAAAAACACTAAGAATTGTGCCAAGAGCTTCATGATTGTCAGTTGTGTTGCTGAGCTTTATGTTTGAGGAATCTATGATTTAGTGGAAAGAATTAGGAGTCCTGGATCTGGTGTTAAATTAAGTTTTGCCCAAAGCTGCCCCCTTGCATATTTTGGGTTTGACCTGGAGGTTTCTCTGCACCCTTTCCCATGGTGAACTGTAACCTAGCTGAATGTGTAAACAGACTAACTTACTCTTGTGCCAGTCACCGCGTTTTGGCCAATCTAGACTAATGTTCAAAACAGGTTCAAATAAGGTAAACGCTGAACTGTAACCAATCCTGCTGTCCCTGTCCCTCACTTCCGAGTTCTGTATACCACTTTCCTTTTTCTGTCCATAAAATCTTCCACCATGTGGCTGCGCTGGAGTCTCTCTGAGCCTACTCAGGTTTGGACGGCTGCTCGATTAGCTAATCATTCTTAGCTGAATTAAACTCTCAATTTAATTTGTCTTGAGTTTTTTTCTTTCTTTAAACACTGGTTTAGCTCTGCCAATGAGCCACATGATCATGGACAAGTGACCTGTCACCCCCAAGCCTCAATTTCCTCACTTGTAAAAGAAGAGCTCTGAAGCCATGATCTCTAAAGTTCCTCCTCCTCCATGCGCCAACGTTTTGAGGGGTCTACATTCTCTCCTCATTACAAATATGGAAACTGATCTTAAATGCAAAGTCTTTATAAGTTAGAAGTTCGCTTTTTAAATGTCCTATTTTACTTTCAACTGATAGGGAAAGTGAGGCCAATATATTTTCTATATTGTGTTTCTCAAAGAGTGGTCTTCCAGTCACCCACATTAGAGCCGTCTGGGCTGTTGGTTAAAAATACTGATTCCTGGGCCTCAGTGTCAACCTACTGAATCACAGCTTCTGGAATAGAGCCTGGATGACCAACTACCAGTTTAAAAAAGATCTCAGGGGATTCCTATGGGAACTCAAGTTTGAAAACCACTAGACCAAAGAGTAGAGAAAACAGAACCCCAGCTTTGAGTACACTAGAGTAGGGTTCTCACACTTAAATGTGCACATTAGTCCGTTGAGGATAGAGCTTAAATTCAGATTCAGGAGGTCTGAGGTGGGGCCCAGGAGTCTGCATTTCTAACAGACTTGCATGGGAGGCCAAAGCTGTGAGTCCACAGATCACACTTTGAGTAGCAAGACTTTGGATCTGTACTCCTAAGCTGCAGGACCCCGGGAAAAGTACTCGCTTTCTCTGATTCCCAGTTTCTTTACCTATAAAGAAGAATAAGAATGGTGCCTACACCACAATATTGTTAGTTGGATTAAACCAAATAATGTATGTGAAGCCGCTTATCCCAGTACCTAGCACATAGGCAGCTATAAAAGTTACCCTGAATAAATAGGACTGTAAAAAAAAGTTCTATTGACTCAGACTCTCAGCGGGTTGGATCCCGGTAATGTGCATTTTTTTTTTTTTTTTTTGAGTTGGAGTCTCACTCTGTCGCCCAGACTGGAGTGCAGTGGCTGCTCCCGGCCATCGCAGCCTCGACCTGCTGGGCTCTGGCAATCCTTCCGCCTCAGCCTTCCAAGTAGCTGGAACTACAGGCGCGCTACCACGCCCTGCTAATTTTTTGATTTATTGTAGAGATGAGGTCTTGCCAAGTTGCCCAGGTGGGTCTCGAACCCACAGGCTCAGGCAATCCACTCACCTCAGCCTCGCAAGGCGCGGGATTACAGTCTGAACCACTGAGCCGGCTAAGGAATGTGCATTTTTAACTAAGCTCTGTGGGTGACTCTCTTGAGGCACAGAATGGTTCAGCAGGCTCAAAGTCAAGTAGGACCTAGTCTACTAGAAATTTGCAGTGTCTGTTCTCTGCAAAATGTGAGATCAGAAAACTTTATTTGGGGATCTTTGTTCTGACGCCTTGTTTTTTTCTGCTCTCTTCTCACCCTAGCACAAGGAAGTTGATGACTCTGCACTCTGTCTCTGTCAAGGATAAGAAAATCCCCCAACCTGATTTGAGTTCTCCAATTCCCACAGGTACCCGGTTTGAAAATGTTTGATTCAGGAAGTAATGTGGTGATACCTTCCATAAAACTGCTGCTCCCCAAACAGCACAGGTAAGAGAGGTTTGTGAGGCAGCTTTTCAAGCTGTACATTGGAAGGCTCCTATGTCCCCGAGGGTGTCAGAAACCCACACAAATCTCAGGCATATGAGCTAGGAGCTCCATGGGAGGTGGCTCCTGGGATGAAATGCCCAGTCACAGGCCAGGAGCTCTTGACGGGAACGAGGTTCCTGTGGGAGTGAAAACCATTTATAAGACAAACCATTTCCTTTTCCGTGTGGAGCCTCTGGCTACAACCTGACCTGGATTTAGATTCTGAGGTTTTCATTTATTGAGTTTGGGAAATGCAATTCAACAAATCTCTATTTAGCCTCTATCACGCCAGTCACTGCAGTAGATGTGAGGACACAAGAATAGCAAGGCAGTGGATATTCCAGGGATGGTGGCGATAGGTAAAACAAGTACGTGAGCTAACAAATGAACAAGACCATTTTAGATGCCAATAAGGGTTAGGAAGGAAATAAGCAAAGAAAGATAACAGAAAGAGCCAGAGTGGGAAATCTTTTGAAGAGGGTTAGAGAAGGCTCCTCTGAAGAAGTAACAATTCGATTAGGACACAAGCATGAGCATGAATTGGCCTTTGAAAGTAGGAGTTCTGGAAGAGCATACCAGCATGAAGGAACAGCTTACACGAAGACAATGAAGAGGTAAAGAGCTTGACTTGTTGGGACAATGGAAAGAACACCAACATGGCTGGGAGTGTGTGTGGTGTGTGTGTGTGTGTGTGTGAAGTGGTGGGATGGTTGGTGGCCTTAAACGAGGTTGAAGAGATGACTGATAATAACACTTCTTTAGGACTTATGGTGTGCCAACCACAGTTCTAAGTGCTTTGCCCGTAAAACGTCCTCGAATGCTCACAACATCTCTAATCATATCCATTTTACAGATGATGAAGCCGAGGCTCACAATGGTTAAGCAGGGTCAAAGTCAGGTAGGATCTAGTCTACTAAGAATTTGCAGTCTCTGTTCTCTGCAAAATGTGAGATCAGAAATCCTAATTAGGGAAGTCTTGCCTGATGCATTGCTTTTCCTACTTTCCTCTCCTTGCCTCTTTGGGTCTGTGACTTTCGCACCCCACAACCCTCATCTTCCAGTTCCCATCCCTGTCGATCGTGCAGAATATTAGAAAAAAGCTGAAAGGCTGAAAGCCATGAAGGTGGGGATTCTTCTGCTTGTTGGACTACCATGCACAGCCAGTTATGTTTCACTAAGTTTTTTTCTCTTTATTTATAATGACATTTAATAAAAAAAAAAATCTTTAAGGGTAGAATGGCGCAGTGGTTAAAGACAAGAAACCAGGTGGAACAAGTTTGAATACCAGTTCTGCTATTCATCATATGTCCTGGAACCTAGGAAACCAGCAGGTATTTAAGATATATTATTAAAGTCAGAAAAATGGATGGGGGAGAAATACTACACAAAAACAGACTTCTACTGTGAGATTATCTTTATTCCAAAAATGTTAAAATGTGAGGAGGACTAAGCGTCGTGTTTTAAAACTGAGGAAATGGAGTCTGACAGTGGGGTGATCCCTCCAAATGTCAGGTGTTTAGTCTGTAAAATGGACCCATTCATACCTTCCTCTCTGAGTTATTGTGAGCAGTTCTAGAAGATTCAGAACACAAGCAGAGCAAACATGTGCTTAAAACCCTAGCAAAAAAGGGAAGAAAAATGTCAAAAGTTCCATCTTGATGAATTAAATCCAAATGTTATAATGACACATCTAGAAAGAAGCTATCTTTTTCAAGATGCACGCAGGTTTTTAAAATTTAATTTCACATGTATGGTTATTTTCATGTTGAATATGAATATGGTTGAGGGGTTACACTGTAATCTAGAAGTCTATCTGAGTCCTATTGGGAAGAATGAATGATACAATGCATGGTGGAATAAACATAGCCCTGTTTATATCCAGGGCTGTGCAAATGTGATTTTCACCATTATTATTCCAGACTGAGTCTTGAGTTCTCTGCTGGGTAGGCAGGAAGAGCTGAGAGTACTGACAATATAATTTGTCATCCAAACTCAATCAATTTTGAGAATGCAAGAAAGTGTTACTATTAATTAAATAGCAACGATGGGTACAAACTGAGTCTGTCCCAGGCAAGCCAGGGTGTGTGGTTTCTGTAACCATGAAGTCCAGGAATTGACTGGCTAATGGGGAGTTATTAATGCACCCCTTGCCATGCCCCCCATTCATGTGACTCAAGGCCTCTCCAAGGTATGGACAATAATCTATTTGAGATTTCTTTACTGAAGTTAAAGTTTCACACAATAAAATATTTGGTTTGGCAGTGTGATTTTATTATAGTAGATTTTTTATTTTTGCAAAAGCTTCAGCAGCCATGGGGATACCATTCTCTGTGATGTAACAGAGCAATTCCTCTTTCATCCAGGGAGAAAAGACGTATGTTCTAAATTATAATGTCACAAGGAGAAGAAAGCCAATTAATTTCAGACTCCACTAACCTGGGACTTGTATTAACTTGGGCACAGTTGGGGACTGATATTCCCTTTTGCATTCGCTGCTGTAAAATACATTTGTAAACATGCATTTTCCCCCAATGTGCACGAAGAGAAACTGGATACGGAATTTAGAGAATGTTAGCACCACATGATAATAATATATTTTGAGAATTTACTATGTCTCTGGTTGGAGCTAAGCTTTTAATGTGTATTAATTGATCCAATTCTCAGGACAACCCTGTGATGCTGGTACAAGGACAGAAAACTGAGGCCTAGAGAGGCTTGCTTTATTTTACAGAGTTGTTAAGAAAACAGCAGAAACAAACTACTTTTCTCTACAGTCTCTCAAGAAAAGTAAACTATTTTACATAGAGATAATTGATATGAGAGGTCATCAGACTTATTCAGGGGATGTAGAAGAAATGAAACATGTAGCTCAAATTATACCTTCACAGTGAGATCCACAGCACCTTGTACATATTGCTTATGTTCTAATTTTAAATTTTCACTTCTGTCTTCCTCTTGACTTCAAGCAACTTGTAGTTCTGTGTACATCTGCCAAACTTGGTGTCTAGCACATTGCCTGATATAAATGTCAGTGCTCATTCATTCACTTACTGATGGATTTAACAAATGTTTATTGTGGGCTGTCTCTACGGCAGGTGCTTTGCTGTGTACTGGGATAAACAATTAAGAAGACCCACATGGTTCTTGCCTTCCCGAGCTCCTCAGCTCACACCCCTAATACGTCATTGTTCAATGAGTAGTTGCAGGAAGAACAAATGGGGCCACCAAACTGGAGGAGCCTTAAGCTCCCTCTAATCTGCCTCATAGTGTTTGGCAGGACAGAGCCTTTAGGTTGAGGTAAGAGAAAAAGGAAGGCTCTTGATGAGGCAGGTAAAATGAGTGTGATTTTCTCACTCCCCAGCGTATTATAAATCATCTGAGGCACTCATGAAAAAGCATAGAATCCAGGCACTGATTGAGTGGGACTGGGGTACTCCAGATAGTTGATTTACATATTCAACAAATATTTACTGAGATCTTACTATGTGCCAGGCACTGTTTTGGACTTCTTGAGAAGTTTCCATTCCAGGGGAGAAGATAAAGAAGGAAACGGATTAATAAAGAGCATTTCAAATTGGGAAGAGTGCAGTGAACCAGGTGGAAGGTTGAAGGATAGCCCGTAGGGAAGGGTGAGAGACCACATGGGGTGGGAGAGGTCTCAGTGAAGAAAGGACACAAGTTGATTCTTGAACTGTGAGAATGAATGAGTCACGAAAAGAGCTGGGAAAGAGCGTTCTAGACAAAGGTTCTGAGGCGTAGCCATTACCAAGGAATAGAAAAGAGACAAATTTTGGGAAAAAGCGAGCTGCAAGGTGAGGTCAGAGAGGTAGGCAGAAGCCAGATCCTATCTTGTAGGTCAAGGATCAGTTTGACCTCAGTCAAAGAAACAAGCTTCCAAGAATTTCACCTTCTCCCCACCCTTCATTTCTCTCCTCAGAGTAGCCCTCATACATCATCTTCCATGTAGCCATCTTTCTCTGTCACCACCATTACCTGAGGGCTAAGAGAAGGTGTTTGGTGAGGAACTGTGACAGACAGTCGACACAGTCACCTTATGAAATGGCTGTGACTGACTAAGTAAGTGGTATAATGCTCTTTTTGAGGCCTCAGTGTCCTGAGGAGAGAAAAAGCAGCTGTTTCCTCCCCCCTCATTAAGGACTTAAGCCTTCTTCATATTGAAGAGCTTCCATAAACAAAACCAGAGATTACTGGATGTTCCCACAAAAATTGTTTGTGTAACTGAGAGGCGTCTGTGTAAAGGGGACCTCTTGGTGTTGGCGAATGGCACGAAAAATGTTCTGAGGCCTGGGGGGCCAGAGGGCCAGGGCAGTTTCCCAAGCTGCATGGGATTGTCCTTCTTGGATTAATTTTGTTCTTGAAGATGAGTCCTGAACTTGAGAAAGTGATCACAATAATGCTGTTTCCCAACCTCCGCCCCAAACTTCTGATTCGGCATTGAGTTTATCCTGCACGGTGTCTTCTCTTTGGCTAGCTCTGGGTCTCTCTTGAGTTAGAAACGCATGCATGGTTTATCTCCCCCAGGTGGTAGCACACAATTCCTCCTAGGTTGTTCTTGCCATGTGGAGTCTGTCTTATCTCCCCCAAATGCAAGATTATGGAGAACTTCTGGAACCTTCCAGAGAATTCAGGTGACACTAGATGGTTCTTCCTAAAAGGTTTTTTGCAAACATTGTGTTATATACCTTTTAGTCTCAGGTAGGTCCTCCATCCTTGTCTCTGAGAACTGCCCTCTTTTTTGTCTTTCATGTCTATAAAATATGATCCTTGCCTTCTGGGCTGCTATGGTTTGAATGTGTCCCCCAAAGTTCATGTGTTGAAAGCTTAGTCCCCAATGCAACAGTGTTGATAGTTGGGACCTGTAAGAGGTGATTAGGTCACGAGGGATCTACCCTCATGAATAGATTCATACTGTTATTGTGGGAGTGGGTTCTTGATAAAAAAGAATGTTCTTAGTCTCTCTTTCTTTCTCTCTTTTTTTCTGCCTTCCATCATGAGATGACACAGCAGGAAGGCCCTCACCAGATGTGGGCCTCTAGACCATTGGTTTCACAACCTACAGAACTGTAAGAAATTAATCTCTGTCCTCTATAAATTACCCAGTTGCAGGTATTCTGTTATGACAGCCCAAAATGGCCTAAGAAACTGTCCAGGGCCAGTTGGCTGAGATATGGACACCTGACAATGTGAGCCAGTCAAATTCTGTCCTGTAAGCTTGAAATGGAGATTCAGAGATGCCAGCCTTTCCCTATTGGCTGCTAAAATCAAAGACACGTGAACTCTGCCTCTGTGCTGTCCAATTTGGTAGCTACTAACCATTGGCCATTTGAAATGAGGCCAAATTAAATCGAAACATGCTATTAGCCACACACTGGATTTCACAGGCTTCGATGAAGAAAAAAATTCAGAAATCTCATTAAAATTTTTTCTGTTAAATGCTAAAGGATATTTTGAGTATATAGATTAAAATATGTTTTGAAGTTATTTTTTTCTTTTTCTTTTTCCTCTTTTAAATGTGGTTACTAGATACAAATTTAAAATGACCTTTGCAGCTTACATTGTGTTTCCATTGGAATGTGCAGCTCTAGATCTTGTCTGATGTACCTGAAGAGAGGAAGAAAGTTAGTCCACAGGGAAAGGAAAATGAAGCATGGAGTCAGAGAGATAAGATATATGGTGTAGTGTGGTTCCAGAGAGAGAGAGAGAGAGAGAGAGAGAGACAGAGCAAGAGGAGAGAGAGAGTGAGAGCGAGAGCGAGAGCGAGAGAGAGAGCGAGAGAGAGAGAGAGAGAGAGAGAGAGAGAGAGAGAGGGAGGGAGGGAGGGAGGGAGGGAGGGGGATAAGAGGGAGGGAGAGAGGAAGAGCAGGAGGAAGAAAGAGAATATGCTGAAGTTAGAGAGACATCATCAGACATGGCTAAAGAAAGTGACAAAGAGAATCTGCCTGAGTTTTTGATGGTGTTTCCTTTCTTGGTTCCAGTCCATGGAGAGGACTGTCAGCACTTCCTATTATTGGGTTTCAAGAGACACCTCCATATTCTTATATAATACATTCTCTTTTTTTGGCTTAAGTGTATTTAAGCTTACTTGCAACCAAAAAAGATACTTCCAAGGCATAACAGTGAATACATTGCTGAAATACATAGATGAGGTTAAACTGTATAGATGTCATGATATAGCGTGGGGACAACAGATACCAGGCGCACATTACCACTTTCTCATCCTGTGCCATGGTAGATATGCTAATCAATCACAACCCCAGGCATGACCTCAGAATCTTTTTAAATGTTGGATCTGTAGTCATCCACCACAAATAGACTAAAAATGGCATATGAGGAATGTCCTAATTGCCATTCTTGGGAAAAATCACTGAGGTAGAAGTCCTAGAAGCTCTGACTTTTGGTCTTGGTAAAACATGAACTTGTTTTGTCTTTAGTTAAATCATTCTCTGTCTTTGAGCCTTGGTTGCCTTGTCTGGAAAATGGTGATAATAACAGTACCTACCCACAAGGTTGTTGTGAGAAACAGGTATAATAATAGAAATGAAAACCTTTGGAAAACAGAAATTCAGATGTGAATCTCTGTTCTGACTCAAGTCCTCAGCATTCAGAGCAAGATAGGTCATACCTCTGAACTTAGCCTCAAGACTAAGGAGAAGGGCCCCAACCATATGAATATAGACTTTGGAAACATTCCCAACAACTGTAGTAAATAAAATGGGGCTGTTTCTAGAAGCCAGCACTATCCATCAATTTCATGTCTTCTGATTTTATTTTACTTTCTGTGCAGAGGATGTTGGCACTAACAGGCAGGACTGAAAAGGGAGATTTTGGAAAACAATTCATTTGCAATTTGCTGGAGGAGTCTGAAATTGGTGGAACTTTAGCCTTCCGAAGAAAAAAAGGAATGTGTGTGTATGTGTGTGTGTGTGTTTTGTGTCCCTGAGTACTGTGCTGCCCTTGCAGCATGTGGAAAGCAGTTCTGAGGGACTGGGGACACAATATGACTGGGTCTGAGTCTCATGCGAGTGATGTTTGTTAAAGGGACAGGGCTGTGAATTCAGGAAAAATTAAATCTGGCAATAATTGTGGCAAGAATGCAGGCATTTTTTAAAAAATTCAAATGATAATTTCCTCTTGCTAGTAAGTATAATGAGACTTAAGAAATTATATGGCTTAATTTGGAGTTCTGAAAATATTCCACCACACCCACAATGTACTGTTTTCCTTCTCCAAGCCCACAGGAGACAACCAGAAATTGTGGCCATTTCTGAAATATGTATATAACCAAGAGGATGTGTCTGTCAACCACTATTTTTTCATGCCTAGGCTTCAACAGCTCCCCAACCTAAGAGAAGTCAAGGATCAACACAATGAATAATTTTAACAATAGTTAACAGTTATGCTGCACTTAACAATTTGCCTCACATCTTGGAATTCAAATGTCATTTCTGGCCTCCCTCTTTGTCTGCCATTGCTATCAGTCCACCCTTCACACCCTCTTCAGATTGCTTTTCTCACCATACTACCTGATAAGTCAGCCCTCCTCCCTTCCATCTCCTCTAGGGCGTACCACTGGGTACAGAGGACCATATCCCTGGGCCATAGTGATAACATAAGCAAATTAACATAAAACCTTTACATATATTCAGTTAATTTCATACTCATAATGACCTAAAGAGGTAGGGTTATTAACCCCATTTTGGAGATAAGGAAACTGAGGCAAAGAGAGCTTAGGTAATTCACCCAAGTTCCCACAGCTGGTAAGTGAAAGAGGTCATACTCTTAATGGCCTGGATCATTAAGCAGTGAGAAGTGAATTCCAGAGCTACTAGGAAGGAAGGATCAGTTATACTCAGATCAGAAATAGCAGTGCGGTATGTTAGAACGGAAAAGGCAGCCAGTGACCATGCAGCCCTCTTGGCTTATTCTAGAAAGGAGGAAACTGAGGTTCAGAAAGGCTAAGTAATTTGCCCAAGGTCAAGCAGAGAGTTAATGTCAGAGCTAAGGGGACAATTCCTGACTTCCATTGATCTAGTGATTTCCTCACTGCCTGGGGACCTGAGGGTGAGTCCTGTCCAAAGGTCTTTCATTTTAGGGTTCCTAGAATTAGGTCTTCTAGAATGCTTCCTGCTCCTCAGCTTTGGCAAATCTTTCTCATGAAGGTCGAACTGAGGTTCACATCTTGGAGTGCAAATGTCATTTCTGACTTCCCTCTTTGTCTGGCATTGCTGTCAGTCCACTCTTCAGATTACTTTTCTCACCATACTACTTGATAAGTCAGTCCTCCTCGCCTCCATCTCCTCTGGGGCGTACCTCTGGATATAGAGGACCATATCCCTGGACCATAGTGATTGACCCAAGTTGTGCATGTGATCTCAGCTGAGTCAATAACTCTCAATCCTGGAATTCAGCAAAGAAAGAGGGATTGCTAAACTCACAGGATATATGCCTGGTGGGCAACCCTAGACCCTCTCTGAGAACAAACAACACAGCTCAAGCAGCACCAACAGACGGAGAAAGGAGAGTCCTGATAACACAGAACAACCCTTGGGCTTCTCAGTTATTCACCATTTCACCTTTTGCTGAAGCCAGTTCGAGTTGAATTTCTGAGAACTTATAACCAAACAATTTTGCTAATATTTTCTCTTTTAAAACAGGATAATAGATTGGTGTTTTCTCAATCTAATTAGATAAATATTGAATATGTACCATAAGTACAGGTAACAAAGACCAATAAAGATGAATAGGACATAGTCCTTGCCCTCAAGGCCTTATGGTCCAGTAGGGAAGCCAAGACTCATACATAACTGTCTGCTGTACATAATAGAACTTAAAAAGAGCCCTGAGGGAGAAGCAAACTGTATGCTGTGAAGGTGTAAAGGAGGGAGAGTTCACACTCAATCGGAGAGCAGAGTGAGATATTTCTCACAGCATATAGGATTTGAGGTAGATTTTGAAGTTGGAGAGGAACATGTAGAATTTTAGATGAAGAAATGAACATAAAACAAAATGCAGAAATGAAAACTTTCTGGGCACACAAAGGAGAATAAATGAATAGTTTATTTGGTGCATGTATTTCATGAGAAAGAAGCAAGAAGTTAAATTTGTTAAAAATATAATGAGTATGCACAGACATATTAGTGTTATATTGACTAAAATATTCCCACCTAGAATGGACAGTTGTATGTTCAAGACATTACATGCTTTTTGAATGAACGAATCAACATTCACCCTTTCCCCCTCAGCATAGAAGCTCCGAGAAGGCAGGAGCTTGGTCTCTGTTTTATTCCTGGCTGCTAGCACAATGTCTGGCACAGAGAGGATGCTCAGTACATATCTGCTGAAGAAGTGTATGTTTTAGAACTTTCTGATCTCAAACCAAAAACTTTGTACCTAACTCAATAGATAATGGAGAGTCCTCAAAGATTTTTTGGAAAACCTGATATTTAAAGAGTATCTCCAATATGCTGTCCACTCTGCAGGTGTGTAAAGGACAGGGAACTACTTTAGGAACACAGACTGGGTAGTGATGGGAGGGAAAGAAGAGAAATAGGAGCAGAGAGTTGGCTAACATCATCACTAGCCATTATTATTATTATTATTATTATTATTATTATAGTTGAGGGTCTCACTCTGTTGTTCAGGCTGGAGTGCAGTGGCATGATCACAGCTCACTGCAGCTCAACTTCCTAGGCTTAGGTGATCCTCTTGCCTTAGTCTCCTGGTAACTGGGACTACAGGTGTGTTCCACCATGCCTGGATAATTTTTTATTTTTATTTTTAGAGAGACAATATCTTGCTATGTTGCCCAGATTGGTCTCTAACTCCTAGGTTCAAGCAATTCTCCCACCCTGACCTCCCAAAGTGTTGGGATTGAGGAGTGAGCCGCTTCACCTGACCTCACTAATCTTTACTGTAAGTTCTTTGAACCTGCTCCTAAAGAGAGTGTTATAAGAATGCAAAGCAGAGGACAGGTGTAGAAGTAAAATGGCAGGATTTGTTACCAGTTCAAGAAGAGAAGCAGGAGAAGGAGCTGAGGGGTAATGTGACAAATTATATTGTCCAAAGATGACCACAACAGGATCTTCGTATCTACCAAATCATAAAGTCAGATTTCCCTCTTCTTGTTCTGAGAAAGCTCATTATCTCTGGTATCCAAGAGAATATAATGGATGTGACAGCACATGTCATCTGATGGCAAGTCGCAAGAAGTGACTTAGCTTCTGCCTTGCTATAAGAAGACAAAGAGAAGATGGAGAGATGACAATGAGAAGCTTATGACCATACTTGGAGAGAAAGGGAGGGAGGAGGGAGAGAGAAAGAGAGAGAGAGACAGAGAGACAGAGAGGCTTGAACAGATTCCTGTAAGTGTGCAGCCTCTCACTGTTTTAGCACCAGCGTCATTAGGAGACCTCAAGGAAGAACCACCTGGCTAAGCACTTCTGAATTTCTGACCCACAGAAACCATGATAAATAATAAATGTGTTCAACTCTGATCATGTCGTGCTTAGGTATACACATGGGTCCTGCAGACTGTTGGAAATATGGATCTGGCATGTGTACATGAAGGACAGACCAGGAAAGTAGATTGGAGGGACATTTGAAGAGATGTGCTACTTGCTACTTGAAGCTGTGAGAATAGATGGGATTGTCAATGGAGAGAGTATGGCTAGAAGGTAGCAGGGTCGAGGGCCACATGTGAGGCCTCACAGGGTGAGGAACAGGAATTGGCGTAAAAGGAAGAGGTGTCACATAATTAGGTGCAACGCAACATAAAAGGAAGTCGTTATTTAATTATTAGTTGACTTATATGCTTATTGTCTGGTTCCCCTGGCTAGACTATTAGGTTTATAGAGCAGGGATTAGACCCGTTTTGCTGCAATAATAAGTGCATTAATCAGACTTGCTACAGTACTAAACTACTTAATCATCTCAGTGGCTTTCAGCAACAAATACTTCTTTTTCGCTCCTACGACACTCATGTTCCCTGCAGGTCAGTGGTGGCTGTGTTCTGGGCAACAGTCTGCTCTATGTGACTTCTCATTCCATGTCTGGTGGAAAGAGCAGCCTCCATCTGGGTCATGTGGTTCTAAGGAAATGAAAGAAGCAAGAGATCTACAGAAACTGGTGATACCTCTTGAAGCTTCTGTCCAGATATGGCTTATGTTGCACTTGCTTGCATTCCATTGGCTAGAGCTTGACATGTGGTCAAGCCCAAAGTGACCTTCAGAAAGCACAGCAAACCACATGGTAATGGGTGAATGTGAGTGGTGGATAATTGTAAGCCATCACTCACCCCTTCCATCACAGTAACCCTACTGCTTAGCACAATCCCAAGTGCCTGGCACTTAGGTCATAAATGTAGACTGCACGGTATTCTCAGTCTTTTTTCACAGGACATTTTTTCAGTCTGAGTTGAGGATCTTGAAAGAGAATTCATCTGTCCAAAGTGCCAGGACATTCCTATCCTGCATCTGTCCTGAATTCCACTCTGCCTCGTTTTCTAGATTTCTTAAAGTGGGAGATGTTTGGTGTGAGGTTAGGATGCAAATACACTTTGCACACTCCTGGTAAATCAAACAGCTACAAAGATGAAGGTGACTATAAAACTCATGTGCCTGTGTGGAAGGGAACAAGCCATTCTTCATCTCCTTTGCTTGGAGTGAGATCAGGTCACATTCTGCCAGGACACAGAGACGGCATTGCCAAACTGACTGTGGAAGTGGAGGGGGGTCTCAGATGGTGAGAAAAGAGAGCAAGGTAGGCTCTGCAAACAACAAAATGAATGAGAATGCCGGTGTGGTGTAATTTAGAAATATCCATGCATTCCATGCTTGTTAGCATTTTTATTTTTAATTCAAGCTCATGAAAAATTGAAGGGAAATTAGATGTTCTGTCAGACTTAGCCAAACACTGAATAGGTCTTGTGGAATCTGACTGCAAAATTAGTTATGGATGACTTTTGGCAAAAAAAATTACTGAAATTAAAATACTGCTTGCCTGTTTCTAAAATGTGTTGGTGCCAATCGTGAGGCCTCTGGCGGACTATTGTAAGGGCCCTTGTTGTTGTCTCTTTTGTAATTACCTAGGAGATTAAATTTTTTTTTTTTTTTTTTGAGTTGGAGTCTCACTCTGTCACCCAGACTGGAGTGCAGTGGCCACTCCTGGCCACCGCAGCCTCGACCTGCTGGGCTCCAGCGATCCTTCCGCCTCAGCCTTCCAAGTAGCCGGAATTACAGGCTTGCGCTACCACACCCGGCTGATTTTTTGATTTATTGTAGAGATGAGGTCTCGCTGCCCAGGCGGGTCTCGAACCCGCGGGCTCAGGCTATCCACTCACCTCAGCCTCCCAAAGGCGCGGGATTACAGGTTGAGCCACCGAGCCCGGCGGAGATTAAATGTTTTAAAAAGTTTAATGTAGCATATGGGCTATGCTTATTTGGGATTTTTTTTTTTTTTTGGCAAGGCACCAAGGATCAAACAAAGGCAGAAAACTTTTAAATTAGATTCTGAAATATTTGTGTGCGTATGTGTAGAGATATATATATAAAGTAGATATCTCCATACATACACATGTATGGAAATGATACAGAGATGCAAAAATTGATGAATTAGAAACTATGAGAAAATTTATTATCAAATGGTTATAATACTTTCTTGTATGGAGCTGAGTATCTCACATGAATTTATCTATATTCAATATCTGAATATATTTTGAGTAATGCACTCTGATCTCCCGAGTGAGACTTAACTTCTGGTCCCTCTGCACGGGCAGAATGGAGATATGTGAGCTTAATATTATTTTCCTTCTAGCTGCTTGGTAGTTTAGTAGAATCTCATGTTATTACAGCAAGATCTGTGGGTTAAATCCAGTTTTTGTTTGTTTGTTTGTTTGTTTGTTTTTGTCATCTAGATTTCATACATTATTCCAGCTTACTTTCCAGCCATCTTGGAAATTGGATGAATACAGTTTTATTCCTTGTTGCTAACAAGGTTTCCAGTCTTAACGCATCCTACTCCAGAGACACTGAGATTCTCTTCATCCCTCTGAGCATGCTAGGCTGTTTCCAAGTTCAGGATCTTTGCAGGGCCATTCCCTCTGCCTAGTATATTCTTTTCTGTTCTCTTTTCCTGGCTCACTTCACAGGTCTCAACATCCAGAGAGAAGACTTCTGTAACTCTCCACACTCCTCCTCATTCCATCTAAACTATATTCCTCCTCTATTACACATTCTCATAGCATCCTGCTCTTTTCACCATTTATAAATCTTTGTTTATTTGGTTGTTTAATGTTGTGTCTCCTACCTCACTGTGAGGGCAAGGACAGGATCTGGCTCATCACAGCCTCTCCACCACCTACCAGAGTGCTGACATGTGAATGCTCAGTAAATAGTTGCTGAATGAATTGAATAAAAGTTCCAGTAAGAGCAGGTTAGTCATATCTAGGATTGTTTCACTTTAGAGGTAGAAAGATTTCAGAGATCTTAGAGAAAAGAGCTTAGAAAAGTGTTTCTAACTCTTCAAGACACCAGATCCTTACTTGAAAACATTTGAGTTCTTCTTCTTCTATTCTATGATTATGCCAGAGCTTATTTAGTCTTTCATTAATTGGCATTGATTTGTTTCCAGTTTCTTGCCATAATAAGCAGTGAAGTGATGAATGGAATTGCTAGGTAACAAGACAAGTATATTCCTACTTTTATCAGATAATTTGTTTTTCAGAGCAGTTGTTCAGATCATCACTTCCAGCAGCCGTGTTTAAGCATTCCTGTTGCTCCACTGCCTTGGCAACATTTGATTTTATCAGCTTTCTCAACATTTGCTAATACTGTGGGTGCAAAATGGTGATTTCAACTTTCACAGATCTAATCTGTTTAAGCCAGAGGTTGGAAACCAGCTGTACATGTCAGGATGAGAACTGCGGTAGGGTTGTCGTTCACAGATGTGTTTTGTTTGACTTGAAGGGTGTTTTTTTGAGCCAAAGAATTGAATCAGTGGACAACATTTAAAAACTGGAAGAGTTTGTTTAAGAATCTATAGTTTCTTGGGAGGGTCACTACCCCAGGCTCACATGACATCCACACATGACAACTGGCAATAGTTGAGAAGCAGCTGGCTCTGCTTGTCTGGCAGGGGATGTGCTTAGGAATTGGTCCCAGTCTTGCAGTCAGCCTATACCTTTTGATTGACCTAGTTTCCTGGACCCTGCAGGATTTTACATTGTCTGACCTGCTTGGAGCCTTCTTGAAATAGAGGAAGGCCTTGGAGTGAGGTGGTGGTGGGCGTGTGACCCAGGGATCGCCCCTTGCAGCCAAGCACTAAACACATGGCTCCCAGATAGAGACTAGAACAGTCTCTAACCTCAGAGCTTCCCAGATCCTGTCCTGGCTCCTTCCTCAGATGTGAGCTCCCTTACTCTGAACCTCCTCAGCCTCTTTGTTTCACTTGTTTCATGCCCTTCCTTTTTGTCATTATTATGATTATGTATGTGCGTTTCCTCCTTTTTCTATTTTGCTGAAAGCTCTGTGAGATTCAAGACTGTGCATTTGGGAGGCTGAGGTGAGTGGATTGCCGGAGCCCGTGGATTCGAGACCCACCTGGGCAGCGAGACCTCATCTCTACAATAAATAAAAAAATCAGCCAGACGTGGTAGTGCACGCCTGTAATTCCGGCTACACGGAAGGGGAAGGATCGCTGGAGCCCAGCAGGTCAAGGCTGCCGTGGCCGGGAGCGGCCACTGCACTCCAGTCTGGGCGACAGAATGAGACTCCAACTCAAAAAAAAAAAAAGGAACATGAGATGCCATCTTTGCCTTTAAGGATCTGACAGAACCCTGGGGGAAAGAACTACACTTGTGCATTCATTTATTTTTCCAAACAACAAATACATGCTGAGTACTTACTTTGGGCCAGGCACTGTGCTAGGTGCTGGAAAGCAAAAACAGATAAGATCCCTACCTCATAATGCTTACAGACTAGTGAGAAGACAGATGTTCAGTTGCCTATGACTCAAGAAGTTGGCCTAGTCTGGGAGTTGGGCTTGGGAAGGTAAGGTGATGATGTCGGCTGGAAACTTTCTAAAACCTGCCTATAGGAAATTTATCTATCTATGCTTAACCTGTACTAGCTTCCCTGCCTCAGTTTCACTTAATTTCTCTACTCGCTGCACAAGACAGGTTTGCTTAAATTCCTTTTATTGAACCTGTTATGATGGTTGTAATCCTACTGGTTTTTGGTCCATGTCTCTTAACCTGCCTGATTAAATTTGTTTCTTCCAGAATCGAGCAATTCCACTTCCACACAATGGTCATGCAAGAATTCCAGCCATTGCCTGCAAGCGATGCCACTGCTGAAACAGATCTAGATGCCTTAAATGAGACAAGGAGAGATTTTCTATCTCTGGCTAGGCAGAGCCCACACCCATTATTAGCTTTGAAGAAGTTATAGAAGACAGACCTTCTGCCTTCTTTACCCTATATGATTATGGAATGAAAAATCTCCAAGGGCGAGTTGAAGGCAGGGTAGCAAGTGTAGGTTAGGCATAGATAGAAGAATTTCTTGTAGGCAGGTTTTAGAGTGTCCAGACATCCTGTTGACAGATTGAACAGCCCAGCAGGCTGGAATGTAAATTCAATGTAGATGCCCGGTTCAGCCCACCTCCTGAGTTCCCTGAAAGAAAACTCCATCAAGTGGTTCCTGAATTGGGAATCAAAACGCCATAGAAATGATAATAAAACCTCTTTTAGATCATGAACTTGTGAACTGAAAAAGTCTGGCAAGTTTCGCTGAAAAAGACTGCTGATTCCTCCCATCAGAGGCAGAGAGATGTCAGTCTCTCTGGAGCTCTACCCTCCTTAACATAGCAATCATTGTGAAAGAATATCAAGTCTATTGTAAAAAGCAGAAAATATGGTTTTCTTTCACTCATGCCAACTCTGGCATGTCTATCTTTCCCCTCTCTTTCTCTAATAGACTTTGTTTTAAGCTTTTGACCGGGCTCAGTGGCTCAGCCTGTAATCTCAGCACTTTGGGAGGCCGAGGCAAATGGATTGCCTGAGCCCGTGGGTTCGAGACCAGCCCAGGCAACTTGGTGAGACCTCGTCTCTACAATAAATAAAAAAATTAGCTGGGCATGGTAGCGTGTACCTGTAGTTTCGGTTACTTGGAAGGCCGAGGCAGAAGGATCGCCGGAGCCCAGTGGGTTGATGCTGGGGTGGCCATGAGTGTGCCACTGCACTCCAGCCTGGGCAACAGAGACTCCAACTCAAAAAAAAACTTTGCTGGCCACTCTAAAAATCATGTTAGGGTCGAGCCAAAGAATCCACAATCCCTGCACCCCACCTGGCATCAAAAAATGAGTATACATATTGACGATTTAGTTGGTGACTGATTACCCTTTGTACAAGAGGACCAGATCTGTGGTTACTAGCATAATTCAAATGATAAATGTTAATTTCTGTGGCTTTACTATTGACTGTTGTGAGATTGTAACAAGGAAGAGGCCTGAGTAAATAAACTTTGGAGGAAAGTATTTTACTTGTAACATTTTATAAAACAGTTATCTTATTTTTAAAAATGGCATTGCAGGTGAACTGGTTTCTTATGGATAACAAGATACTTTTCTGGAGATAAAAGAAAAACAGGTTAACTTTTGGAATCATTTCTAAATTAGCTTTTAGAGTTTCTGTTATATTTCTAGACTGTAGTGGCAACCTGACAGATTTTTTCTGAACCGATTTGAACCAGGCACTTAAGTGAACCTTACATAAAATTGGAAAAGAAATCCAAAAATGTTAGTTTGGAGACTTGCATCCAGGAAAGGCTTCATGACGTAAAACTTAAAAACATTGAACACGAGAATTTAAAGCAGGTGTATCACAATTTCTTGAACTATAATTTTTTCTACTTTCCATTTTTATTAAAGACACTATAGTAGGATTAGCTTACTTGTGAAATAAGTTTTAGACTTAATATATCTTATTTGCATAAAATGTAACAAGATTATTTGCCATATAGGCCTTTTTAAATTGACTTTGCTGAAATTTTTTTTCCCCATTAGGAATTTCAGATTAGATTAAACCTTAATCTTAATTCTTTAAGCAGTTTGTTTTGGAATATTATTCCAGTTAAAGCCTTGGTAAAATAAGCAATGTTTCTAATCATGTCTTGTTACAAAAGAAAACGAATTTTATTGAACTTATACAAACAACCATATTATTACAAATTAATATTTACAGGGTTTTTTTATGTTTTGGAGAAATTAGGTAAAGAACGAAATATGTCTTAAATTTTGCTTACAAGACTATACTTATTCATGAAAAGACTGTAAATTGCTTTAAGAAGGAGGTTTTTTCCTTTGATTCTGAAAAATATAACAAAAATAATCAGTAATACTTTAAACAGAAAGGTTATAAAATTATTTGATTTTTATTAACTCAGCTTTTGCAATTAACTTTTGTTTTGTTAACAATCCTATTTTGGATTAACAATTCCCATGAGCACACAAGTTTTTTAATAAGAGTCCTGGAAGAAGATTATAAAGTTGTTAGCAACTGGCGCTGTGTGACGCTTGCCAGAGTTCTATAGCTGATTATAATAACAGCTTGGTAGGTAAAGCCTGAAAAAGATTTTAGATATCGTTTTTTTGTTTTATGACACATGCTGTTTATAAAACAATATACCTGACCACAGGTACCACCTACTGGTTTTGAGTCATTATGGTGGCAATTCAGGAAAAAAGTGTAGGGAGAGGTGGGGTCCCTGGAAACTGAAGTCACTTTTGGTCTTTCCGATGACTTCTTGCCTCCTCATGCAGTCATATGTTGATTGGAATAGCTACTCCTCTTCCTTGTGCATCTGATGGGAAGCTAATTGTAACTAAACTTAGAAGCAGCATATTCGTTAATTTCTAATCATAGCTGTAGACTTTTACTGTATGACCTGATATTAATTTTATAGAGACAGTTGATATCCCATAGTTGGACATATTAGAATTATACAGTTTAGGAATACATGCCAGTATATTATAACCTTAAGAGAACACCAGTATAAATATAACCTTAAGAGAAAGTTAAACACTCTTTTCTGCTTGACAATGCTTCTATGTGATTTTAGCATACCAAATGAGTTTATGTGATTTAGCACACCAAATCCTCCTTGGATTTCAGGAAACCTAATACTAAAAAAAAAAAGAAAAAAAAAAAAAATTGGCCAAGCTTGGTGGCTCAGCCTGTAATCCCAGCACTTTGGGAGGCTGAAGCAAGGGAATTTTCTGAGCTCGCGGGTTCAAGACCAACCCGGGCAACCTGGCGAGACCTAGTCTCTACAATAAATCAAAAATTAGCCAGGCAGGGTGGCGTGCACCTGTAGTTCTGGCTACTTGAAAGACTGAGGCAGAAGGATCCCCAGAGCCCAGCGGGTCGACGCTGGGGTGGCTGAGTATCCCACTGCATTCCAGCCTGGGAGACAGAGTGAAACTCCAACTCAAAAAAAAAAAAAAATTAAAAGATTAGAAAGACTGAATTGAGAACTTGAAATTTACATGTTGAAAAGCATATTAAACATTAAAGGTTTTAAAAACGTGATATTATAACACATGATTACTGGTTACTGTAAAATAGCTATTCATTTTGCCAAAATGATAACTTCAAAATTTCAAAAGCAAAAACCTTACTTTTGATAGAGGAGATATATTCTTTCAGGCAGTAGAAAGAAAGACAGTGGGGGACCAGTTGAATTTGCTTTTTTTCCCTCACTTTTTTGCAGTTTACAAAAATCTCTTATTGTTTCTTGAAATTATTATACCCTTTAGATTTTAGTTAACCTGACCATATATGTGATTAATCTGGCATGAAGCTTTAACAGCTTGAATTTAAAGATGCAAGTTTACTGACATCTTAAGTACAAGAAGTATTACAGAAGCAAAGTTTCATATTTTAAAACATGTAGCAGAATTGGTATTTGACCAATGGACCAACGGACTTAGAATATTTAAATTTTGAAGGCATTCTATTTTTACCAGTTTTAAAACAACAGTTACTTCCTGAAGATTGACAGATTAGTGTTTTAAGAAAAAAAAGACTGTTACTTTTACATAATTGCATTTTGGCCTAACCTCAGAGAGATTGATATTAATGGTTAATTCACAGATAGTTTGAACTGACCTTTCAGTAAGTTCTGATTAAGACAAGATTATATGGTCCAACATGGCTGACAAGAATCATACGGCTGGCACCTGTGTCCATTAAGGAATTAATTTAGGTTCCAGGGCCCTGATATTCACCTGGAGATTGTTGGGGTGATGGTAAACTAGTGGTGGGCATATGCACAGTTTTCCAGGCCTCCTCAGTGGCCACCATTTCTTGAGTCAGATGTTCCCCCTTCTCTCCGGAAAAGGGCGCCCCCACTCCTCCAGTTGTCCACTGGCCTGCACAGTGGACAAGGTCCTGGAGTTTTAGGCCCTTTTTTGGAGCAATTATACTTCAAGTGCCCCCACTGATTGCACCCATAGCAATGGACACCACCCTCCTTAGCAGGCTTGTTCCCACCAGGTTTCAGTCAGGCAGCTGGAGCTCTGTCACTAATGGTGACTGCCAATTGGGATGCCTATTTTTAGCCCTCTGGTCTTGCTGCCCTCCATGTTGGCACTCTTTTGCTTTTGCTACAAATTTCACTGTCTTGATATTTGTGGTTCTAGGTCTAAGCTCCAGAGTTGGGCACTAATACCCCACAGGATATAATCTTGTTTACAAAGTAGTGAAATAAAGCAAAAAACACCTGTACATATGTAACTTTTGGCCATTTCTGTTCTTGCTTACAAAATGAACCTAATTGCCATATGGTATTAAAGTGAAAAGTCCAGTTTCTCTTTAAAAAAAATTTTAATTTAATTTAATTTTAAGGATGTGGGGCACAATTCAGGGTTATGTATACAAATGTTCACCATGTAGGCACCCTTGTTGATGAGGTGTGCTCCCCCTCTCCTGGCAGTCCTCCTCAACTGCCAATCTTATCTCCCTCTCCCGGCAGCCTCCCACCACTGCCAATCCCTTTCCCACAGTACCACAATAATTGTTCAAGTTTCACTTATGAGTGAGAACATACAGTACTCTGTTCTTTGTTTCTGTGATAGATCACTGAGTATGATCGATTCTAAATCCATCCAAGTTGCTGTGAAGTTCATATGTTTGTCCTTCTTTATTGCTGTGTAATATTCCACTGTGTATATATACTACATTTTTTAAATCTGGTTCAGTTTTGATGGGCAGCATCGCTCAATCCATGTTTTTGCTATTGTGAATAGTGCTGCAATAAGCATGCGTGTGCAGTTATCTATTTTGTAGAATGGCTTGAGTTCCCCTGGGTATCTCCCCAGTAGGGGAATTGCTGGGTCATATGGAAGGTCAATGTCTAGTTTCTTTTAGAAATAGCCACATTGTTTTCCAAAGAGGTTACGCTAGTTTGCATCCCACCAGCAGTGTAGAAGTGTTCCTTTTTCTCCACAACCTAGCCAACATCAGTAGCTGTTTGTTTTATTAATGATGACCATTCTTACTGGGGCTAGGTAGTATCTCAATGTGGTTTTGATTTGCATTTCTCTGATGATTAGTGAGGCTGAGCACTTTTTCATGCGTCCGTTGGCTGCTGGTTCGTATATCTTCTTTTGAGAAGTGTCTATTCTTGTAGGTTGCCCACTTTTTAATGGGGTTGTTTGTTTTTCTCTTTTCAGAGCGTTTGAGTTCCTTGTAGGTCCTGGATGTTAGGCCTTTATCAGATATACAGTTGGCAAATATTTTTTACCATTCTGTGGGCTGTCTTCCTACTGTCTTGATGTTTTCTTTGTCTTTGCAGAAGCTTTTCAGTTAGATGAGGTCCCACTTTTCTAGCCTATCTCTTATGACATGGGCACTTGAGGTTTTGATCAGGAATTGGTTGCCAATTCCAATTTCCATAAGGGTGTCTCCTGTGTTTTCTAAGGTTCTTATAGTTTGAGGTTTTATATTTAGGTCTTTGATCCAGTTAGAGTTGATTTTTGTGTATGTTGATAGGTAAGAGTCTTGTTTTAATCTTCTGCATGTGGTCAGCCAGCTTTCCCAGCACTATTTACTAAAATAGTTTTCTGCACTAGAGTTCTTGGAAGTTTGTTTGGAAAAGCAAATTAGAATGACAGTAGGCTGTCATTTCCTGCGAGATAATAGGATTCCTTAACCAGAGAAGGGTTTAAAGTATACTACACACTTCTAAGAGACGTTTTAAACTGTTTTGCAAAGACAAATCATTGATTGCAGTCTATCTTGGGCAAGGCTCAAACTTTTATAAACAGACTTGCTTCTAAATAACCTGACTGCTAGCATTTGAAAATAAGAACAATTTGCTTAAATACCAGCGGAAAAAAAAAACAAACCTTCACCTCCCTTCCAAGTAGAAATCCTTTCCTCCTCCTACACTCCCCAGTAAAATAGCAAAAACTAAGAATGGGGGGCGGGGAGAGTGAGAGAGAGAGAGAGAGAAAGAGAGAGAGAGAGGTCTTCTGGTATTCTGATAGTTGTTAAGAATGAAGCCTACTTGGCTTCTTCTGGGAAAGAGATTCCATAGGTGATCCCAAGAAGGCAAAGGAACAAAGGTGAATGTTGCAGAGACCAAGAGGAGAGAGAGAGATAGAGAGAGGCTTCTGGCCACCATACTCACATACCACGTGGTGGGCAATTGCCGAACTTCTCATGCCCTGCATTTGGGCACCAAGATGATGCTGGGTGGGATATGGCACAAAACTCGTGAATTCTTTGACTCAACCCTAAAATAAATTTTAGAATGGTCAGCAAAGCTTTAAAACAAAATTTATTAGAGAAAGAAGAGGGGAAAGATAGAGAGACACATCAGAGCTGTCACGGGCAGGAAAAAAAAACCTGCACTTTTTACGGTAGGCCTCATATACCTTAACAATGATTAATATGCTAAAGAGGGTGAAGTCTGGGTAATCATCACTCTGGAGAAATGGACATTTTTTCTGCCTCAGATGGGAGAAATGGGCAGTCTTTTCCAGGGAAACTTGCCAGACTTTTTCAATTCACAAGTTCATGAGCTAAAAGGAGTTTTATTATCACTTCTATGACTTTTTGATTCCCAGTTTGGAAGCTACCTTGATGGAGTTTTCCTTTGGCAAGCTGAGGGGCTGGGGAGGACTGGGAGTCCACATTGAATTCACATTCCAGCCCACTGGGCTGTTCAGCCTACCGACAGAGTATCTAGATGCTTTCTAAGATCTGCTTAGAAGAAACTTATCTCTCTGTGCCTAACCTGTACTAGCTGCCCTGCCTCAGTGAGACTTGAGCTGAGATTTGAAGGATGAGTAGAAGCTCATCAGATGAAGGAGGGGGGTGGGAAAGAATATTTATTCCATGTTCATGAAGAAGGGTCAGCATGTGTGAATGCCATATGGTAGGAGGGAGGAGGGCCAGCTAGGACGGAGTATTGGTGTGGCTGGAGTTTAGAGCGTTAGGTGCTGAGTAGTGGGAGATGCAGCTGGAGATGCACATAAGGGCCAGATCCCTAATAGAAATGAGTGTAATAAAGTGATTGGATGTGATTAGATTAATGCACAGGTAAGTGAATATATGGATAACTATTCTAGAAACTTAGCATCTACCAGAGAAGATAGATTGAATGTCTAACAGACCAGTTGTTATTGTTTAATTAAGAGGGAGCAGAATAGATGTTAGAACATTTTGGAGCCTTGCAAATTCTTCACTTTCTAGCACTAGCTACAACAAAAAGAATCCTGCAAGTCTGGAGATTTATTAAAGAAGGAGGGCTCTTACCTCTGAAGCCTGACTGGAAAATAATGGTTTTCCCAAGCTTCCACAGTCTCTGGAAAGAGGAGGATTGTTGCCTGGAGGATTGTCTGAAATAGGTCCATAATTAGCTAGCCCCACATCATTGATAGCACTTGTCACCTAGCCGTAAGGAACAAGACCTATTTCTAAGTTCTTGCCTTGCTAGTGCACCTCAAGGCTTCCGACGAGAACAATCCTAATAAATTCATCTTGTTTTCTCCCCCTCTGCTGCACTGAGGTTGACAGGAAACCTCCTGCCTCTGAACTGATAGTGTTATAGCCAAACCATGTGAAAGGAGTCGCCAACACACTGAGGGTTAAATATTCAAGTCCTTTATTGCTGGCGGTAGAGAGCAGGCTAACACCAGAAAAAACTCTCGGACCAAATGAAACAATCAAAAGGTTTATAAAGGCAAAAACTTCAAGGATACATAGCAACTTAGCAACCATAAACTAGCAACTTAGAAAACAGCAACTTAGAAACTAGTAACTTAAAAACTAGCAACTGAGCAACTATAAATTAGTAACTTAGAAACTAGCAACTTTTGACCATTAGGGAGTTTCAGTTAACTTTATGTTCCAGGCACAGCTGGTGACTGGAAGATCCCTGGAGTTCTGCCAACAAGATGTGATATACTGTTTACTGTGACGGTTAGGGCAGTTACATGGAGACAAGGGGGAAGAACTATTATACAATGGAGTCACCTTGGTTAGGTCACTAATAGCCATTTTATTCTCTCCTTTTAGTTGTTCATGAGTCAAAGCTTTGACTCATTTATTATGGGCAGGGGGCTGTAATGGGCCCTTATATACATGAGTTTTACAGATGCGATTCATTGTTTAATGAGCCAGACTATTTAATTTAATATACAGGGCCCGATGAGTAAACCAAGAAGGAGGAGCAGCAGAGGGCTGGCCAGACCTGTAATTAAGGTAGTTAGCCATAGGTTTCAATTAAACAAGGTTTGAGACAGCACCAGAGCGAGAAAGTCTTAGCTTGAGAGGGTCTGATTTAGGCATTGCTGTCCATTGACTGTCATCCTTGGCCTTTTTGACTCAGCAGTGGTGGCTTTAAGCTGGTATCCCATCAACCTTGAGTGTCGTCAGAGTGGTGGGGACTACGATGAAGGGTCCCTTCCAGGCAGGGGTTAGTTCTTCCTTTTGGAACTTCCTGACATAGACCAGGTCCCTGGCTGGAACAGATGGCAAGGTGTGGAAGACAGGCTCAGCAAGATGGCGCAGATGTTGGAGTGGACATCAGCCTGGACCTGTTGGAGGGACAGGAGATACCTTAACAGAGATTGATTAGTAATTTTTTCAAGAATAGGATCTCTTAATCAGGGTAACAAGGGAGGGGGTTTTCCAAACATAATTTCATAGTGGGTAAACCCAGCCTTGTAAGGGGTGCATCGGACTCAGAAGAGTGCCAAAGGTAAAAGGCTTATCCATTTTTCTCCAGTTTCTATTATTAATTTGGTTAAAGTAGTTTTTAAGGTTCAGTTCATGCATTCTACCTGTCCAGAGTTTTGTGGTTGGCAGGCACAATGCAACTTCTAGTTAATGTTTAGTGCATTATTAACTAGGTGAACTACAGATGAGGTAAAGGCAGGACCACTGTCAGAGCCAATAGAGAGAGGAAGTCCAAACCTTGACATTATTTCATTTAATAAAAATTTGGTAACCATAAGAGTGGTTTTATTTTTCATGGCAAAAACTTCTACCCAACCCCAAAAGGTACTCACAAACAGGGGGTTTTACCTCAGTAAAGTCTGTTTCCCATTTTTCTCCAGGGCTTAATTCTCAGGCCCTGATACTATCAGATGGCCTTGGTCCTTGTTTTGTGTTCACTTGGGCACAAGCAGGGCACATTGCGGCCACTGTGGCGGCCAGGCTTTTTAAAGTCTGGATATGATAATAGTGATTTAACAGCTCAGTCATTTTGGTACCTCCCAAGTGGGTGGTAGAAAGGAGCTGGTTTACCAGGGTACATCCAAGGGCCACAGGCAAGATGATTTTAGTGTCTTTGACCCACCATCCTGCAAATTGTTTGTGAGCCCCTGCCAGGTTCGCCTGTTTTTCTTTTTCCTGGGTGCAGGTAGGCTGTTTTGGGAGAGAGGGAAATGGAAAAGTTTTAGTTAGCAGGTCAGTTAGGGGTTCAACTGGGGAGTTCCACTGTCTCCTGAGCTACTAGGTCCACCAGGTGGTTCGTGGTTGCTTCTGGAGTGTCCAATTTTTGGTGTCCCCTGCAATGAATGATGGCTACCTCTTTGGGGAGTTATATAGCCTCTAGCAGGGCTAAAATTTCTTCTTTGTTTTTTACAGTTTTATCTGCCATGGTAAGAAGTCCTCGTTCCTTGTAGATCATGGCATGAACATGAAGGGTAGCAAAAGCATACCGACTGTCAGTGAAGATATTTACCTGTTTTTCTGTTTCCCAGCACAGGACCTGGGTTAAAGCAATTAGCTCAGCCTTTTTGGCAGATGTGCCATTAGGCAGAGACTATGACCAGATTACATTGTGAGCCATGTTTACTGCTGCACCAGCCTTGCGGACTCCCTTTATTACCAAGACAACTGCCATCCGTTAACAGGTCAGCATTGGCCTGGTTTAGGGGAGTGTCCCAGAGGTCTGGACGTCTGGCCTGTGATATGTCCAATACATCCTCACAATTATGAACTGGTGTTTCTGGATTGTCATCTGGTAATAAGGTAGCTGGACTTAGGCTTTGTGAAGAAGAGAAGATTAGCCTGGGTTGATCAAGCAGAAGGCTCTGATATTAGGTGATTCTGGCATTTTACATCTAGTGGCCTGATGCCCCCTGCAACAAGGTCTCTACAGTATGGGGTGCAGTTAGGGTTAGGTCCTGGTCAAAAGTTAATTTGTCAATCTCTCTTACTAGGAGGGTAGTAGCTGCAATGGCCCGGAGACAAGATGGCCAACCAGAAACCTGTCATTGCCAGGGTCCTAAAGTTTGAGTGAGAGCCCTTTTAGCAATTCCTCTCTACTCATGTATAAAGAGATGGAATGGTTTAGTGACATCTGGCAGTGGCAGAGCTGGGACCTGAGTGAGGACTGTTTTTAATTGCTGGAATGCTCATTCCTCAATAACAGTCCATGTCAAAAGTTGATTTCCTGCCATGCCTGAATATAGGGGCTTAGCAATTTCAGCAAAGTCCGGGATCCATAACCAACAGTATCCCACCACCCCCAGGAATTCCTGTCCCTGTTTTTTTGAGGTTGGGGTGGGGATTCAAAGGATGGCTTCCTTCTGGGCTGTGGTTAGGGTTCGCTTACCCTTTTTCAGCTGATATCCTAAATAGGAGACCTTGGCTAAAGAAAGTTGTGCCTTCTTAGCTGACACATGGTAGCCCAGGTCCTGGAGAAGCTGCAACAAAGCCTTGATGCCTTTTAAGCAAGTTTTCATGTCTGCTGCTGTAAGCAAGAGGTCATCTACATATTGGAGTAAAGTACATTCAAAGTGTAAGTCATGGAACCCTAATAAGTCCTATTGCAAGGCTTCCCCAAAAAGAGTTGGGAGTTTTTGAACCCCTGTGGTAGCTGATTCCAAGTCAGTTGACTGGTATCCCCTGAATCAGGATCTGTCCATTCAAAGGAAAAAATTGCGTTGACTGAGAGGGGACAAGGGAATGGAGAAAAATGCATCTTTTAGATCCAAAACAGTATAAACCTGGTGTTCAGGAGGAAGTAAACTGAGTAATATATAAGGGTTGAGAACAGTAGAATGGATAGTTTCAACCTGCTTATTGATCTCTCTCAAGTCCTGGACTGGTTGGTAATCAGAGGCTTCCAGTTTTGAACTGGCAAGAGGGGAGTATTCCATGTCGATTGGCATGGTGTCACTATATTAGCTTTTAAAAGTCTTTTGATATGAGGAGCAATTCCCTTTTGTGCCTGCAAACTCACTGGGTACTGACATACTTGGACTGGGGTGGCTGATGCCAATAAACTCACCACAACCAGGGGATGATGTTGTACCAATCCTGGTGGATTTGCTTCTGCCCAAACCGAAGGATGTTCTTTATTGCAGTTGCTGAAGCAAACTGGATGAGACATTCTCAATGGTGGAGTTAGAAAGGTTAGAAAATACTCTTCAGAAAGTGGAACAGTTAAAAACATTTGATAGGCAGTAGGGACAAACATTTCAGTCTTGTCCGGTGAAAACACAATAGTTGCTGTCAGCTTTTGAAGAAAGTTCCGGCCCATGAGGGGGTAGGGATAGTCAGGGGCTATTAGGAATGAGCAGGTAACTCATCTTTGATCCAAATCAACCATTTGGCTAGACATGAAATTAGTTTGTAATTGCCCCTGTAGCCCCTTGAATAGTGATTTGCTTATTTGACATGGGTCATAATGGTGACTTTAGGACCAACAATCTGCCTCCGTATCCACTAAGAGTTGGACCGGGTGGCCCCCAATAGCTGCAGTAACCATGGGCTCTTGGGATCCTAAGGAAAAAGAGCCCTGGGCCCTTCAGTCAGTTATTTTCAGCATCCATAGTGGGTAGAACCAGGACTGACTTGGGGTTCTCTGTCTTTGGACAGCGAGAGCAATCCTTGACCCAGTGCCCTAGTTCCTTGCAATAGGGCACATTGGTTTTTGCCAGTGGAGCCCGTCTGGTTCCCTGACCTTTTTGTTATTTTCTGACTTTTGATGAGAGGACTTAGAGTCAGTTGTTGGGGCTTGTAAGGCTGCTACCAGGATTTTGGCTTGCCTTCTTGCAATTCTATCAGCTGCCTGTGCTGCCTGTTTCTGTTTTTCAGCATCTGGGTTATTGTAAACCTTCTGTGCCAGTTTGAGAAGTTGAGAAACATTTATTCCTACAAATCCCTTTAACTTTTGCAGTTTTTTTCTGAATGTCAGGGGCTGCCTATGCCACAAAAGCCAAATTAATGACCTGAGCATTCTCTGGGGCCGAGGGGTCAAAAGGGATATAGGTATGAAATGTCTCTTGGAGGTGCTCAAGGAATGCCCCTGGAGATTCCTCGGGCCCCTGGAGAATCTTAGTTGTTTTGGAAAGATTAATAGGTTTGCGAGCTGCTCCCCTCATTCCTGCTAATAGAGTCCAATGATATATATATCCAGTGCTAGACCCAGCTGATGTGTTGGGGTCCCAATCAGGGTGAGAGGTGGGGAATACCTCATTCAGGACCTCCTGACTTTCCTCCTCTGTACCAGCCATTGAGGCCAGGACAGACTTCTATTCTCAGCTCTAATGTGCTCTCACTCCTCAGAGGTAAGTAAGGTTAAAAGGAGCTGCTGGCAATCATCCCAGGTGGGATGATGAGTGCACAGGATTGATTCTACCAGGGAGGTTAAAACCTAAGGTTTCTCTGAAAATGGCAGATTTTGAGTTTTTCAATTGTATAAATCAGAGGTAGAAAAAGGAATATACACCAGGAAAGGTTGCTTAGTCTGATCTGTCCCAACAGATGGGGCACTTCCCAAAGGGAAAGGAGAGGAAGTGGATTCATTCCGGATCAGAGGCAAGAAGCCAAAGGTGGGGAGGACAGAGGGGAAGTGGAAGAAGTGATGGAATGAATTATGTAAGATTTCATTCTCTTGAGAAATAGGTTAGACAAGTTTTCCTTGAAGAGTTAGCCAGGGGCCTTTGCATATAGCACCCTGTTGTTTCCAAGTTAGAAGTTCTTCCCCCATATAGTGTGGTTTATGGGAAGGGTCCTGAGTTTTAAGAGAATATACCTTTAGCCACGGCAGGGGGCTTTGGACTAAATTCAGCCATTGGTCGATATAGGGAAATTGGTTAGGATGATCAGGAGTCCCTGTGATGACCTTCCAGACAGACTGAGTGACACAAAAATCCAGAGACCCAGCGGGGGGCCATCCAACATTAAACAAAGGTCAGTTAATTTCACAGAGGGTCTGGAGCCTGCCTTTTGAGAAGCAGACACCATAGCCCTCAGTAAATACAACAGAAAGATTTTTTATCATGCAGTTCAGGGGACTGGAGGACTGGCAGATCATGAGTTATGTGATCCCATAGTGATAAACAAAAACAGGACACAGGAGACAGACAAAAACAGGATATGGAAAACAAAAACCAAAACTAGGTGACTATTCAGACAATACCTTGGCTTAATGAATAGTATCCAAGGGGCAGTCTCGTCAGACTGGAATTCCTCTACTTACAGAGAAACAGAATAAAATTCAACCTCCCAGGAAGAACCAGATTGGCTCGATCTGTTTTGGGTATGGAAGACAGCAGTTGCTGCAATTCTCTCTGGACCAGGTGAGAGGTTACAAGGCCCTGGACTCAGAGGGCACCTCTCCTATACCTTTGTACCAGGCCAGGGAGAGCCAGAGTGAGGCTGCTTCCCAAGCTTGGTGATCTAACTGGGGCCTCCAAAATGTTATAGCAGAACCATAGAAAAGGAGTCACCAACACACTGAGGGTCGAATTTTTGAGTCCTTTATTGCTGGTGGTCAAGAGCAGGTTAATGCCAGAAAAACTCTCAACCCCAAAGGAAAAAACAAAAGGTTTATAAAGGCAAAAACTGCAAGGATACATAGCAACTTAGCAACCATAAACTAGCAACTTAGAAACTAGCAACTTAGCAACCATAAACTAGTAACTTAGAAACTAGCAACTTTTGACTGTTAGGGAGTATCAGTTAACTTTATGTCCTGGGCACAGCTGGTGACTGGAAAGTCTCTGGACTTCTGCCAACAAGATGTGGTATACTGTTTACTGGGACAGAGCAGCTACATGGAGACAATGTGGAAGAACTACTATACAATGGAGTCACCTTGGTTAGGTCACTAATAGCCGTTTTAATAGTCCTGGCAATGCTGATTGCAAAGCTCTCTCAGGCACAAAACTGAAATCTAAAGCATCCTTGGGTAAAGCATCCTGTTGACCCACTACCACTCATTTTTTTTGAGTTGAGGGTCTCACTTTGTTGCCCAGGCTAGAGTGAAGTGACATGAACATGGCTCACCACAGCCTCAATCTTTTGGGCTCAAGTGATCCTCCTGCCTCAGTCCCCCAGATGCCTCAGTCCCCCAGATAACTGAGACTACACTGCCACACCCAATGAATTTTCCAATGTCAGTCTTAGGAGTGAACGAACTTTGTCCTGATAAAGTTTATGACAATTGATTCCTAAAAATTATAGCTAAGAAGTATGAGACTCTACTGCCTTGTGGGTGAGTGTTTTGTTTGCTTTGTTTTTGTTGTTAATTCTTCAGATATTAAGAAAAGGAGGTAGAAGAGAGAGGATTGCCTGAGCCCATGTGTTCGCGACCAGCCTGGGCAACATGGTGAGACCTCATCTCAACAGTAAATGAAAAAATTAGCCAGGCATGGTAGCACATGCCTATAGTTCCAACTACTTGGAAGGCTGAGGTGGAAGGATTGCTGCAGCCCAGCAGGTCGACACTGGGGTGGCCATGAGTGTGCCCCTGCACTCTAGCCTGGGCGACACAGTGAGACTCCAACTCAAAAAAAAAAAAAGAAAAGAAAAAGAAAAGGAGCCTCCAGATGTCCTAGCACTTGGTGTTTCCTCTTTCCTTTTGCTGGTTCTGTACTTTTGCCTGGAAAGTCCTCCTTCCTTTCAAGGGTGATGCTTTCAGGAAGCCTTTCTCAATAGTGCTAGCCTACAATGCTCCACCTCCTTCCTGACCTGCCCATAACTCTTACCAATTACTCTGTGCATTTTTGGTATTTGACTATATTGTTTATTTGGGCATTTTTCAGATGCATATCTTTTGGTTCTTCAACAAGATTACAACTTGGTAGTAGACAAATAAGTATTTGTTAAATGTATTAATGATGCATTAAAAACTCAAGGTCAAGGACAGAATTATATCCTTCTCTGCTTGCTCCTATATATTGAGTCCACCGATGGGATCATAAGAAGTATTCAATAAATATTTTAGAATTAAATTAAACAAAATGAAGTTAGACTGGAAAGTAGTATTTCACGGTGATTAAGGGCATAGAGTATGGAAGTAAGTAGATCTAAAGTTACCAGTTGAGGACATGGACAAGTTTAGTGATTTCTCCATGCCTCAATCTTCAAACGGGAATTATAGCAGTTTCTGCCTAAAAGGGTGTTTTTGAGTTTGAATAAGGTAATTTCTATGCACAAAGCTAACTCACAGCTAAGATTAGACTGTGAACAATTTAACTGCTTAGGAAAGTTGAGGGTTTAATAGGGCTTTGAGATTGTGAAAGGAAGTCAGAAGGGGAGAATTGTGGGAGCTTAGAATCAACCTCAAAATGCAAAGGCATTCAGTAGCCAATCCCAGGAGACTGATAGGTAAGAGTGTAGGGGAGATAGGATGGAACAGGCTGGTATTTCCCAAATTCACACCCCTCCCACCCAGTCAATTTAGTTGCCTGCTTCATTCCTTTGCCTTCCACTTAGAGCTGGTGTGGATGGGCTTTTCATCTGATGAACTCCTAGACTGGTGGTTGTCTGTTCCTATTTATCTCTTCCTGAGCCCTTGTTCATGTCCTCTTGGTGGATGGGTGCCTTTGCCTTTATCTCTGATCTTTTGATAAACCGCTGTGCATTTTAACTAGAATTTAATAGGCTTGTTCTGCTGTTTGTTTTTATGACTCTCCTTTATTTAATTGAAGCAGTAATGCTGTTTTTGTCCATTAATCGTTTGTCATATAAAATTTCCTCTTAAATTTATCTTTAGTAAAAAAAAATTCTTTTCAAGACCAGCCTGGGCAACATGGTGAGACCTCGTGTCTCTGCAACAAATCAAAAAGTTATTTGAGTGTGGGAGCATACACCTGTAGTTCCGGCTACCGGGAAGGCTGAGGCAGAGGAACCGCCTGAGCCCAGCAGGTTGAGGCTGCGGTGGCCGGAAGTATGCCACTGCACTCCAACCTGGGTGACAGAGTGAGACTCCAACTCAAAAAAAAATCTTAATTAAAAATCAAGTAAATGATAGGACAGGAGGTTCATGGCTAAATAAAAGATGAAGGTGGAACACCAGTGGCTAATTAGAAAATCTATGAACTGATGACCCAATTCTATACATACCAGTTCTGCCCTTAAGTAGGTATACAACACTGGAGGTTCATTTCACCTGCCTGAGCTTCGCTTCCCATTTTCTGCTCTGTAAAGCAAATGAGTTGGACAAGACTGTCACCTTGGTTCTGTCCAGCTTGTGTATTCTGACATTGGGTGGGGGATGGTGTCAGAAAATCCTCCCTGCTGATGGTGGTGGAGGCCTGAGTTGGCCTGGAAGGATCTGCTTTACAGGAAAGTGGGTAACATTGAAGCTGAAGGGATGCACCTCGCCAGGGACACGCAGGGTGTGTTGATGGTCACCAGCTCCAGGTTGCCATGCTGATTTTAAGACTGAACGTCTTCATTTCAGACACCTGAACTTGGAATTGGTAAAGAAATTGACACCAACATATGGTCAATTCAGACTCTTCCTTATTTCCCCTGATTTCCTCACCTTATAACCTTAGAAAAATAATATTTTTTACCCCTTGTAAAGAAAATGCTCTAGGTTGATCCTGTTCTCAATTTTCTGTCTAGTACACTGAGAGCTGTCACCAAGCTTTTAGCATGTACCATGCACTCTGCAAAGCTCTTTAAGCATATTCTTTTGCTTAATATGGCAACAATTTGAAGAGGGAGACATTGCAATTATCCATATTTTACAATGAGGAAACCAGGGCTCTGACAACCTAAGTGATTTTCCCAAGGTCACATAGCTTGTAAGAGGTAGAAACTGAATTCAAATACAGGTCTGTGGCATTCCAAAGCCCATCCTCCAAAACCCTTGAGTTATATACATTGCTAGTATTGTTTGTATCAGTTGTTTAAAATGTTAAAGCAAAAATCAAGCAGTCAAAGATCAGAAATGGAGAGTTTATTTTTTTAAACTTTTACAGTACTTTTAAATTTTTAAACTTTGAAATGCATTCGAGATATGCTAACAGAACAGAATATTACCAGTTATGAAAATAGCACATACATGGGCCACGCCAATGAGTGAAAATGTTTGTTTGAAATGTGTTTGTGAAAACCAGTGTGAGGAGAATGTACACGCTCATTGCAACTCTACTGTAGCATTTTTTACATACACTGACAGAGGCTATACAGAATTTGAAGGACACAGATTGCTTGGAGTTTAATGTGCTTTAAACTCTTTTTTTTTCCTGCAAGTTACTTAAGTCCTCAATATAAAAATTATGTAGAGTAGTAAGGAAGTTTGGTTTTTTTTTTAAATGTTGCTGTTTTGTTTCTTTTTTGTTGCTTTTTTCAATAGAGACAGTGAAAGCAGGTACCTATAGAAACAGAATAAACTTAGTCCACATTTTGCCTCAGCATTAACCATTTGTGCTTTGACTGACATACTTTGAATCTATCACATATTAGACATAGAAACATTTCCAATAGGCAGGTTTTAGGAAGTGTTCAGACCTTCTACTGCAGGCCAAGTGGCTGCCTACCCCACCCCCTCAGCAAATCTCCATCAAATGCAAGACCAGGGCAGAACCATAAAAATGATAATAGACCACCTTTTGGTCAAGGGGTTTGTGAACTGCAAATGTCCGGTACTTCTCTTGCAGGAAAAACCCCTCTAGGTCCAAATCCCCAGTCCTTTGTGACTTTTGTGGCACAGACAGACCCCCCACCATGGCAACAATCATGTGACTAACCCACCCATCCGCCTGCTGTTCAACACCTGACATCAGTACCTGCTCTTACCTGGCCCATTGTGATGACACGGAGCAGACCACCACCCAGTCACCTTAATGACCTTCCCTCATCAAAGGGAAAAGGTTGAAAGGACTCAACCACGAGCAGTCATTTGGCCATTGCCTTGCTAGCTCTGGAGTGGCCATGTGCTCTTCGAGTTATGGCTGACACCATCTTGCCTGACTTTGGGCCCCTCCCCTACCTTGGGGAGGTGAATCGTCTCTCTCTCTCTCTTTCTTTCTCTAATTTACTTTTAAGTAAACTATATTTTCTAATGTAACTTCTGTGCAATTATTTGCAGCTTTCATGTGGCATCGGATTGCACCACAGACACCCACACCCCCAGCAGGCCTGACCTAGCATCCTGGAGGCCCTTCTGGGAGACTGTAACCCTAACAGACAGTATCTTGCTTTATTGCCTAGGCTGGTCTCACACTCTGGACTCGTGATCCTCTTGGCTCAGCCTCCCAAAGTGCTAGGATTACAGATATGAGCCACCATACCTGGTCCAGGAAGTGTTTTTTTAAAGTGAGTAAATTAGCCGGGCTCGGTGGCTCAGCCTGTAATCCCGCGCCTTTGGGAGGCTGAGGTGAGTGGATTGCCTGAGCCCGTGGGTTCAAGACCCGCCTGGGTAGCGAGACCTCATCTCTACAATAAATCAAAAAATCAGCCGGGCGTGGTAGCGCAAGCCTGTAATTCCGGCTACTCGGAAGGCTGAGGCGGAAGGATCGCTGGAGCCCAGCGAGTCGAGGCTGCGGTGGCCAGGAGCAGCCACTGCACTCCAGTCTGGGGGACCGAGTGAGACTCCAACTCAACAAAAAAATTAATAAATAAATAAAGTGAGTAAATTTTGAGTAATTCTTAAAGGAGTCCAGCTATGGCTAGTGTTCTTGACTGACACATCATAGCCCCCCTTAAGTACTTAGTGAGTGATTCCTGTTAGAGACCAGATTTAATTAAAAATCTCTCCTGAACTCCCAGTCCTCTCTTGTCCTGAGTCAATTTTATTGAATCAGAGTTTGGAAAGGAGGTTCCTCTTCCCAGAAGCTCATAAACATTTTGGGTAACCAACCTCAAGAAAAATGTGCCAAGTATGTGCATATGATACTTTGCAAACAATTTCAGTGGACCTATGTGTACCTGAGTAGGTGCAGCATCCTGCTAAGAAAACTCCTTTTGAAGTCCCAGCTTGGATGGTTGACATGACATCAGAGTGGACCTGAAAGGGTCTGGGGTCATGGCAGGATGATAGAGGTGCTCATCCTGGCAGCCTCTGCCATGAGTGAGGCCTTGTGGGCCTTCTAAAAGACCCCCATGACAGTTTCACCTTGGAATCATTTTCCAGGCTAGACAGAGAAAATGAAGCTTTGAATTTAGTAGTGCAGCTTCTGAGCCCACTGCTGGGATTCAGATGCTGACTTTGTCATGTATCACCTATGGAAAATTGGTCATGTTACTTAATTTTTCTATCCTTTTTTTTTGAGGCAGGATCTTGCTCTGTTTTCCAGGCTGGAGGATAGTGGAGTGATTGTAGTTTGCTGCAACCTCAACCTTCTGGGTTCAAGTGATCCTCTGGCCTCAGCCTCCTGAGTAGCTGAGACTACAGGTATGTGCCACCATGCCTGACTAATTTTTGTTTTGTTTTGTTTTTTGAGTTGGAGTCTCACTCTGTTGCCCAGACTAGAGGGCAGTGGCATGCTCCCAACCACTGCAGCCTCGACCTGCTTGGCTCAGGTGATCCTTCTGCCTAAGCCTTCCAAGGAGCTGGAACTACAGGCATGCACCACCACACCCAGCTAATTTTTTGATTTATTGTAGAGATGAGATCTCGCCAAGTTGCCCAGGCTGGTCTCGAATCTGTGGGTTCTGGCAATCCTCTCACCTTGGCCTCTCAAAGTGCTGGGATTATAGGCATAAGCCACCACGCCCAGTCTCTTGGCTAATTTTTAATTTTTTTTTTTTATAGAGATGGGGTCTCATTATGTTGCTCAGGCTGATCCTGAACTCCTAGCCTCAAGCAGTTCTCCTGCCTCAGCCTCCCAAAGTGCTGGGTTACAGACGTGAGCCTCCCTGCCCAGCATGTAACTTAACTTTTCTAAGCCTCTGTCTTTTTTTCTGTAGAGATGATAATAATGACAGTGATGATAAAGACATCGGGTAGCTCACTGGGTGGTTGCTAACATCCAATAATACAATGGCTGACACAGTGGAAGCTCTGGGTAAATGATATTTGAGATGACATAAGTAGTAATGGGAGGGTGGGGCCTCTACCTCAGATCATTCACCAATTCCAAGTTCACTTCTCCTTATAATTTATTATAAGTTATAAGGCATTCATTCTCTATTATCTATTTACTGTGTATAGCCATATAACTATAGATAACTAAATACTTTCCCCCCTTTTTTCCTCTTTTCACATAAATTAAGCATCTTTTCAGAGAAATTAGTAAAATGCTCAGGAAGTATTTCTGTCAATAAATCTTATTTCATAGCAAGATTTAAAGTTTTTTCTTAAGACATACCATGCAGTTTTGTCATTTAATCATGAACTTCACTGTTTGCCTATCTGGGATGAAGCTTGCAACTAATTTATGTAAAATTGCCAGTGATTAATCCCACCCCTTGATCTCTCCAAGGGCCTCTCTCCCTGCCCCTGCCCTGCCTCTCACAGGCCTGTTGTGGGACTTCCTCTCCTCCCTCTTCTCATCGTTCAGGTCTTGGTTCAAATGTTATTTCCGCCATCTTGCCTAATCTCCTCCCTGACCTCAGTCTTCTGTCCATGCCCAGCAAGCTAGCAGTTTCTCTGCTGCAAGTTCATAGGAAATCGCATTCCTTGTCTTTACTATACTTATCTGTTTGTCATTAATTTGGTGGATTCTTTGATTCCTCTCTCCTTCCCCCATCAGACTATAACCAACAAGAAAGCAGGGTCTCTCTATTTTATGTTCACTCTTGCACTTAACTTTTGGTTGAATAAACAAATAAGCAATTTTGCATAGGCACCTACTCTGTGCCTGGCCCCTAGAGTAACCTATGCTCTCGTCCTTACAGTAAATTTCCAAGTAGGCAGCATTTTATTTATTTTATACTTCAAGGAAGAGGAGAATCAGAGGGAATACATAACTTGTGTCAGATTTCAGGTTTGGTAAATGACAGAGGCCCCACTGCCTCTGTGATTTCTCTGAAGGCTCAGGGGCCCTAAGACGGTGAAAGGCAAGAAGCCCTGGAGGCATGGAAGCAGGATTCATGGAATTCTCATGCTGGAAAGAAGCAGTCAGCCTGTGAGTCAATTAGAAGAGCAATCATCAGAAATCAAGTCCCCCTGACTAATGAGATGTCTGAAATTGAGATGTCACTTACAATCTCCTTCCTCCTAAACTAATCTGGATCAAAATTCCAAGGTATTAAGGAATCATTTTATTTTTCTCAGGGAAATCTAAACACTTAAATGGTAATTAAAAAAAAACTTGTTATCAGAAAAAAAAGATAAAATGGGTTTCAGTATTATAACTTCTTAATGATTTTTGGAATATGCAGATCTTGCTAGAACAGGCGTGGACAAATAAATGAATGGTTTCCAATGTCCTCTTAAAAGCTGGGATGCCTCAGAGGCTATAAAAATAAAATTCTATACACAAATTCATTTTGGCAAAGGCTGGATAGCCATCATGGATTGGACCAAAATATCTAATTGGCTCAGGCATAGAGGATCAATGCTGCTCTCTAATTGGTGAACTTCTTATATGGAGATTAAATGGAATCATGAGATTGTAATTAGTCATAATTATAGAAATAGTGTCTTCTGTTTTTGTCTCTTTGTTGAGGCAATTTTCTGGGATCGCTTTGGAATAACTTGTTCCTGAGGCTGGAAAGGGCTCTGAAAAGGAAGTTTTCTAGTCAACTTTCAAATACTCTACTTATACCTTCAGATTTAAAAAACGAGTTGCTTTATAAACTTCTTCTCCCTTCAACTAGAGCTGTTTGGCCCTACTGGGAAATGCGAGACTGGCTACAGGGTACAAACGGGCTCCATCCCTGAGGGAAGGACACCCAGCTCAAGGTGGGAACGCTCATGATGACAAATTAGACCCTAGAGAGAGAGAGAGAGAGAGATCCATTACTTTGGATAGGCTAGAAATACGAACCTACTGCTCACACACCAGGCCCTTGGCATGCCCACTTTTCTGCTCCTTTCCAGTCATGGGATTTAAAAAAAATATTTATTTTAAAGGTGTGGGACACAATTCAGGATTAAGTATACAAGCGGTCATCGTACAGGTAAAGTTTAGGCCTACCTCTAGTTACGGGGTTTTAATGTGAGGCTCCATTGCTACCAGGATGTCTGTACATCCACTGTGAGATTCTTTTACTCTTTCATCTACATCTGATCATCGAGTCTATTATTCCGTTATTTTCTTCATTTAGAGAATGACTCACCACTTTACTCCTTCATTTTCTTCATTTAGAAATTATTCACAACTTTACTCCCTTTGTGAACCCATTCTTTAAGGAAATGTAGAGCTACATGAAACCTGCCAGGCCTGTGCATGAAAAATTCTAGAAGCCCCTTGCCCTAGGCAAATATGTACACTTTGTCTGATTCGAGACCCTACTGAGGTTTAGAGACATAGATGGCAGGGTTTATTTAATGCATAAGAATCCACTATTTTATAAACTTCAATTGTATTCTGTCAATACCTCATAATTATAAAAGTATGTCATCATTAAATACACTTGGAATATGCTAAGACCCAGACCCTTCATTCCTTCTTCAAGTGGTCTTGTTTGCTTACACCAGTGATACAGAATGCTATGACACCAGCAGTGGCAGCTCATTTTGCTGCTGGACAATTCCACGCGGTAGAGTTTTCTTCCTTATGTCAAATCCAGTGGTACTCAGACTTTAGTGGATTTACAGCTTATCTTGGCATCCTCTAGAAGGAAGCTCTTTTTGAGATATTTATTCTTCAGGAGTAATAATAAAAATAACAAGTAACAATTATAAGCCGGGCTCGGTGGCTCAGCCTGTAATCCTGCTCCTTGGGAGGATGAGGTAAGTGAATTGCCTGAGCCTGCGGGTTCGAGACCCGCCTGGGCAACTTGGTGAGACCTCACCTCTACAATAAATCAAAAAATTAGCTGGGCGTGGTAGCACGCACCTGTAATTCCAGCTACTTGGAAGGCTGAGGCGGAAGGATAGCCGGAGCCACCGGTCCACTCCAGTCTGGGCGACAGAGTGAGGCTCCAACTCAAAACAAAAAACAATTGTAGAGCAATTGATCTGTGTCAGTCAGTCAATCAATGGATCTTTATTGCATGCACACTCAGTTGCTGACACCATTTGAGCCAATGGGAAGAAAGCAAGGAAATCATGGCTGACCCTCTCCCTCCCCTTGTGGCACTATTACAGTGGGAAACTGGACTGAGGTGTTTGAAGTTCTGCACAGTGGAAAAGATATCAGACTTGCTTGATCATTCTGAGAATCACAGCTAGAGACGAGGCAGTATAAATGACAGGAAAGTGGATGGGGTTGGAAAATTCTAGAAGGTCCTCCGTGTGGTTCAAGGTCAGCTTGTAGTAATATCTGTAACTTGTTCCATGTGCAAATTCTCAGGGCCCACCCTCCACCTACTGAGTCAGAAACATTGAGGCAGGTTTTACAGACTTGACACTGATTCTTACGTGCTCTAAAGTTTGAGAACCACTAGGTTGACATAAGGAAGAATACTCCATCCAGTAGAGCTTTCCAGCAGTAAAATGAGCTGCCATTGCTGGTGTCATAGCATTCTATACCACTGGCACATGCAAACAAGATTGCTTGAAGAAGGAATAAAGGTCTGGATTTCAGCATTTCCCAAGTGTAATTAACAATCAAATACTTTTATAATTATGAGGTGCTGACAGAACATCAATAGGAGCTTGTAACATAGTGGATACTTATGCATTATAAAAAAGTATATCGAAAAAAATGCTCCCAAGTGAAATAATTGTTACCAGAAATGGTCAAAAGTTGTTTGTAAACTTTATAGTGTACAAACAAAATGAATTAGAGTAATAAGATCATTTCAACGTATCCATGTATTAATGTGAATGTAACTAATATAAACATTCTCTCTCTTCTCCCAAAAATACCTCTTATTGTACCTAGGATAGGTTCCTTTTAATCTTGGGCAAGTTACTCTAGAAAAAAATTTAAAAACTGGAGCGTAGCAAAAATTATATTTGGACTCTTCTCACCCTTTCCCATGATTTCTCCAACTCTGCATCATCCTCCTGTCCTCTTTTTCTGGGCAATACTCCATCTTTGTCTCTGGACCACCAAGGACTTAACTGCTATGTCTTCATCTCCTCCCCTTCCCCACCCAACCTTACTCCCAGGAAAAGTCTTTCTAGCCTATCCATTCTTATCAGGCTGGTGCTCTTCTGCAACCTTCCATAGCCAGTGCCTATGAAGCGGAGAGTTTTAGAAATGCAGCCTGTGGCAGGGATACTACGTAAGGAGAATTTCTCAGTCAAGTCCAAACTTGACCCATCTAGTATTTTCCAGAGAAGTTTTTCTCTGAAATTCTACCTGCCTCAGGAACTGAAATTGAAGGTGAAACATAACTATCAACTTAGCCTGTGGAAGAGAGAAGATGTTCTTGCCACATACCTGTTACTTAAGCAGTCTCAACCAGTTATTTGCTTGGGGTTGTAATTCTGTTGGATTTTTTTTTCCATCGGTTCCAGGAAGTGAGAAGAGTTTGACAGGATTAAGACAGGGAGACAGGAACCCTTTACTCTGCTTTTTCCATAACTACGGCATGTGAATGGAGCCCTGTTTATGGTCACTTATTGTCCCCCATGATATTTTGGCCTCATTTGCAGTGGGAATTAACATGATCTAGAGGCAGCCTGCTGGGTTCCTTCATGATCATCTAAAAATAAACAAAGCCCAAAGGATCCATTCCTTCTTCCCATTAATTTTAAGGAAGGCAGATGGTGCCCAATAACCTCATTTGAATTGCCAATAAAGCTCGTCATCTTTTTGCTAAGCACTTGCCGTTAAATTTTAACGGATGGTGTCAGGTGGTGCAGAATAAGCTTCCAGAAAGGTAACTCTGGGCCCGTGGGGTGGAGGAGCAGGGAGAGTGAGCAGTCAGTCAGTCTCTGCACAACCACCCTGAGAAGGAAGAGATTTGAAGAAATGAGAGAGGCTGGGGAGAGCTCTGAACTGTGGAGACCAAAGAGAAAAATGTGGCAGGAAGTGGTGGGCTGGTAAAAAGTTTCATTTTCCAAGAAGCTTGAGAGACCCAAGATATAAGTTTGGGGAACCAACTGTGCCTCACTTTTTGCAACCTCCAATCACCCTTAGGAGTTCTGTGGGCAATCAATAAGTGATGGCCAACAGAGTGACTCAAACTTTTGATGGTTGGGAAGTAGAGTTATAGTAAAGAAGGGAGAAAGTACAATCAAACTAAGGAGAGAAGATGACCTCCCACAAAGAACTGCAGAGATAAAGGAAAGAGTTCCAGGCTTGGGGACTTGGTTCTAACACTCACTCTGGTAATACATCACTGAGAAGCACCTGGTAAATATCCAGATGGAGGAAGATGGCTACCACCTTGCTTCAGTGACTTGTCTCCTTCATCTGGGACTAGAACCCATGACTCCAAACCTTCTAGTGATGTTTCCACAAACATCAACAAGCTTGCTCCTTGCTTATGTGCTCAGTGAATGATTTATTGATTTTTCTAACTCAAGATGGTTAATTCTATTGATTTTTTTTAAATGTCAAAATTAAGTGGCTGTTCTGGAAAATTAATAGTGTCCTTTCAACTCGAAAATTCTATGACGTATTCTTTAATGTTTGTAAAGAGACAAGTTTTGTTTTGTTCATGCAGGACATCAGAGTCCCCAAGTCAGCCCAACCAGTTATGATTATGGGAATATCCTGAAGGGTTATCATCCTGAGAGGAGGATAAATTGTGGCATGGTCATCTCTGCTCCAGTAATCAGACATCTTGCTCTAAAGTGCTAGACTTTGGCAGTTTTACCTGCCTATTAACAACTCCTTCTATTCCTTTCAACTCTTTCCTTTGGAGAACCAACTCTTCCCCGTTCTCAGTCCATGTGGTGATGGTCAGGCTGACCCTCTTACCCAGCAGTGGACACCTGGCTAATGTTTAGAGTCACACCTACACACTTTGGCCACAGTGTTTGGTTCAAAGACAAGAACTCAAGACAACCTTATGATTTTTGATACAACAGTTGAGGATGAGACTCTTTCTTTTCACTGGAGTCACTAAACCACATAGCATAGAAGCTTGAAGGAGGCCATCAGCTCTTGAGGGCAGCCTGGGCCTGAGAATGAAGCAACACAGAGGTAAACACAGCTAAGAAACAGATGAATTTCTGGTAACACCATGCCTGGAGGTAGATTTGTAGCTGAACTTTTCAGTCCAATGATTCAATAAATGCCCTCTTGCTTAAGCTTGGTTTAATTGGGATTTTTTCACTTGCAGTGAGAAATACCCGATCTAATACAGTCACCTTGCTATTCAGGGTGATATGCAGGAAGAGGAGAAAGAGACCATCTGCAATATAATGAATAAATACAGGGAACAATAGCATATAACTGTAACCTTTTGGGTTTGGATAATCCCAACAAGAGAAGGCTTTTCCAACACTCCTTTGTAACAGCTAAAATGCCACTTACCAGCTAATGCTTGACCTTTTTTAGTTCTATGGTAATGTGACTTGGCAAGGGGTTGGTAAAACAGAATTCTGAAGGAGATGGCATTAGAGTCATCCAGGAAGCTCTTTAAGAATTCAGATTCCAGGGCTTTATCAAGAACTACTCTTCAGAATCTGAGAAGAGAGGTCTGAAATTTGCTTTCTTAAAAGCTTCTTAGGGTATACATTAACATTTGAGATCCACTGGCATAGTAATAAGAGCTCAGCCTTTGAAATTAGAATGTCTGGATTTGAATCTAGACTCTGCCATTTCCTACCTGTATGATCTTGGGCTAGAAACTTAACCTCCTTCAGCTTCAGTGTTTTTACTAGTAATATGGGGCTAATTAATTTTTTTTAATGTCTCATAGGGTTACGAGAATAAGTGAGAAAATGTATGCAAAGTGCCTAACCCAGTGTTTTCTTATATAAAAAGTTTTCAGTAACTATTGTTATTGTTCTTTTGTCCTACAAAAGAAGGAAACAGACCTAAGAAAACTCAAAAGGAACAAATAAGTACCAGGTTTGAGTTATCAGAATCTATGACATAATATACCTGGCATAGAACAGCAGTACCCAACCTTTTTGGCATCAGGGACCAGTTTCTTGGAAAACAATTTTTCCATGGACTGGGGATAGGAAGGGGAGATGGTTTGGGGATGATTCAATGCATTTATTGTGCACTTTATTTTTATTATTATTAATTGTAATACATAATGAAATATACAACTCACCATAAAGCTGAATCAGTGGGAGCCTTGAGCTTGCTTTCCTGCAGCTAGACAGTCCCATCTTGGGGTGATGAGGGACCCGAAGTGTGTTGCTTATGTCCAGGCTACTCTGTAATCTCATTTTGGTTGTTGTCATTGCAGAAAACCCTGCTTCACAAAGATAGGATGTTGGAAATGGAAGCAGGTTTTTCAGCGCTGATCTGACAAAAGGCAGAGTTCAGGTGGTAATGCGAGTGATGGGGAGTGGCTGTAAATACAGATGAAGCTTCCACAGCTCATCTTCTGCTGTGCGGCCTGGTTCCTAACAGGCCATGGACTGGTACCGATCCTTGTTCTAGAGGTTGGGGATCCCTGACGTAGAAGACCGAAGGCTCTAGAGTCAGAATGCCCAAGTCTAATTCTGATTCTGCTGCTTTTTTTTGAGTCGTAGTCTCACTCTGTTGCCCAGACTGGAGTGCAGTGGCACTCTCACAGCCACTGCAGCCTCGACCTGCTGGGCTCCGGTAATCCTTCTGCCTCAGACTTCCAAGTAGCTGGAACTGCAGGTCCTTGCTACTGCATCCAGCTGATTGATTGATTGATTGATTGTAGAGATGAGGTTTCACCAAGTTGCCCAGGCTGGTCTTAAACCTGCGGGCTCAGGCAATCCACTTGCCTCAGCCCCCCAAAGTTCTGGGATTACAGGCTGAGCCACCGAGTCTGGCCGGTTCTGCCACTTTAATGTTTGGTCACCTAAAAGTGCTGAACTGCTTTGTGCCTCAATTTTCTCATCTGTAAAATGAGATTAATATGTACTCAACTCACAGCTTTTGGGGGATAATGATTAAACAAGATAATGAATGCAAAGGACGTAGGCAATACTTACTAGTTTTATTATGACCATTTTCTTATTTTCCAACTAAATTTTCTGCTTTTCCCTGGGGCTTTACCTCCACATAGCCTGATTCCTCTGAAGTCCTCTCCCACTGGCTTCTGTGCTTTCTTTATTAAATAAAGAAATTAGATTCAGTGAGAGAGCCTCCCATTCCCAGGCTTGGACTTGGGCTGAATGCCCCTAGAGAAGGCCCCAGGCTAGGGAATGGTAGGGACACCAGCTTTGTGCTATTGGGCTCTGGTTTTTTTGTGCTGACAGCCTACGTGCTTGGGAAAATGTTCTGGAACTTCAAGTTGACATTTGCAAAGTGTCAAAGCCCTGAGTGCTTCCTTTCTAGCAGAGCTCCAGGAACCTCTGAGTCTTAAGTAAATGAAGAAAAAGCTGCCGCCTTTGGGCTGTAAGTCATGCCGGTGAATGTGGCATCTTGGTCCTGCCTATCACATTTGTGTAGGTATTGAGCATTCAGGGATCTATTCAATACAATTTTTCAAGGGAAAAAAATAAACCAGCAAGACTCATAATGAGAAAATAATTGCAGGAGCAAGATCTCTGTGTTTGGCAGTGCTGCAAAAGTGCTTGGGAGAGTTTGAGGAAGCATCTCAACCTGAAATAAAAGGGGCCTCATCTTCCTCATCGATGGAAGTAGAAGAGAAGCTTTAATGTTGCTTTTAACTTGGTTTTGTAAGATTCTTAGATTCCAGATTCTGTGATGCTATCCACAGGCGTGTCTCTTAGAAAGTCTCTCATCTCCCTCTGAATTTCCAGCAGTGGGAGGTGGAATGGGTGACATCTGCTGAGACAACTAGGCCATGCTGTTGAACAGTTGGCAAATCCAAGTGATTCTCTTCTCACTGCAATGGGTGCAGGGTTGCATATTAATTTACAATTACTCATAAAGTAGACAGCAAAGGTTTCTTTTTTGTCAACACTTGGACATACAAATTAGGTAATATTGAATGGGCAATGAATATTTCATTTCCGCCTTGCCTCTTGGTGCCAATCACCTTAAGTGAGACTAGATTAATATCCGAAGTGACTCACACTTGGTTGGGTATCCAACACTGGCCTTCGCAGCGTCGCTCTATTTTGGCCTCAATTTGTCATCTGAATTCTGTTACTGACTATGCAAGACAGAAGCAGAACCACATAGTCTACCTCAACTTTATGCTGGGCATGGACTTCAGTGTTTCAAAGTGATCTTTGGTTCTGACAATATGGCAGAACAAACTCATAGAAAGGCTGAATAAAATATAGAAATAGAATTTTTAGAAATACTCTGGTATAAAAGAAAAAAAATCCCCAGGTGCAAGAAATGAAGAGATAAATCAAAGCCAGGACAATAATGGAGAGTTGGTATTTCAGTAAAATTTGTGACCCAGATATAGGCCCTAAAAGCTGAAGGTTGAGGATTTAACATGCATAGGGACACAGAAAATGTGACTTTAAGCCCTTGCGTGGCAGGGAAAGTAGAACTGAGCTTCAGGATAAAGTCATGAGCCTTGAAAAGTTGCACTGTCCGTGGACTGGTGACTACAAAAAAATCTGAGTCCAGGAAAGAAGCAAGAAAGCTTGCCACCTAGTTTAAAAAGAAGAAGAAAGGAATAAACTATGTTCAAGAAAAGCCCCACATCTGTACCACTTCTGGATGTACTAGTATCTAGATGTGTGTTACTGATAAGTTAGCCCAAACTGCTTAGGTCTATGGAGACCCTAGGATATAATAAAAGCTATTGTAAAACTACATTGTTGCAACATTTTTACACTGATGGCACAAAGAACTCACACCAGGAAATTAACCACCATGAGGAAGAGTTAGTGAGTATAGCAAAAGAATAATTAGCACCCTAAGAATCCAAAATAATAGTCATATCTTTAAGAGACTATAAAATAAGGAAGTTTGAAATTATAAAGGCAAAAGAAAATGACTAGTATGAGTAAAAAGCAAACAAACAAAAAAACCCCAGCAAACTTAAAAGAAACATACAACTAGAACACATGCATTGGTTGGTTTGCCCAGGACTGAAGGGTTTCCCAGGAGATAAGTTTTTTTGTCTTTTTTGGGGGGGGGGGGGATTGGGGTCTCACTCTGCTGCCCAGGCTGGAGTGCAGTGGCACACTCACAGCCACCGCAGCCGTGACCTGCTAGGTTTCGGCTTTCCTTCTGCCTCAGCCTTCCAAGTAGGTGGAACTAAGTGTGCGCTGCCATGCCAGCTAATTTTTTGATTTATTGTAGAGACAAGGTCTCACCAAGTTGCCTTGTTAGGTCTTGAGCCCCTGAGTCAGGCAATCTTCTTGCCTCGGCCTCCCAAAGTGCTGGGATTACAGGCTTGAGCCACCGTATTGGGCCAAGGCAAGATTTTTTAATATTAAAACAGGGAGAGTCTCATTGGGCAAGCCAATATGATGGGTCACCCTACTTCAACTGGGGAATTGAAGAAACTTTAATAAAAAGACTACAAATTTGCAGACAGAGTTTAGGGAAACCAACAAGAAACAATGCAGCACCTTAGACCTAAAAACAATGGGGAATCATTGCGACCCCTAAGCTTGAAAGGGCAAGGAGTGGGTATGGCTACTGAAATCCAGAGGACCAAGCTCTATTGAGGATCTTTAATGGAAGGGAACAGGAGGAAAGCAAAGAGAATAAACTCATCATTTTCACTCCACTCTCCTCCTCTCTTCCCTCTGAACTGCTGTTGGGACTTCCCATTGACTAAACTTGACCAAAAGCTAGAGGGCAAGGGAGTCTGTTGATCTAGTCCAAATAGGTCAGCCTCCTGAGACACGAATAAATAAGGGTGCAGAATGGATCTCAAGGAGCAAATGAAAAATAATCAGGACAAACACACCATGAAGTTGATCATATGAATGCTATGTGTAAAACCTTGCAAGTTAAAGCAGGCTGTATAATACCAGAATTAGAAGAGAAAAATACCAGATTGAAAGTTAGGAAAACTGAGCCTTGGTGACACCTCTGGTATTTGTAGTCAGTGTGACTTTGAGAAAGCTTCTCTGTTTACATCAAGCTTCTTATTTGTTAATTAACAATGGATTTGTTCTAGAATATAAGTCTCAAACTGGAAACCATAGATCAAATCTCATCGCAGTTGTCTATTATTTAGCCTATACATTGTTTTAAGATAAATCTGAATCGCTCAACAACATTTTAAGAGTCAGGAAAATTGACACAGGAATGTGAATTTCAAGTCTCTTTGTGTTTTATTTGGCAGCAACTGTCTGAAGACAGGGCCCTCACTCCCCATTCTGCATGGTACCATTCGGCTGAAATTGCTCATTTTTATTACCTGCCTACTTCCCATAGGACAGGAATTTGCAGCCTTGAATGAGCTCTTTCAGCTTTCAGGTTTAACAATCTGTAAAATTTAAGGCATTCTTGTATTTTTTCCGTATGAACATAGGCTTTTTGGATTTTCTAATCGAGGTGGATTGGGAAGTTGGCAGGTGGCTATTTTTGCATTTCTTCCTTTACATCTGAAACGCATCACACATGCAGTTTTATCAAACATATGGTTTTCCATGCGCATAACTACACTTTGTTGATTTTTCTTTTTCCTAAGTTCCCCAAAGCCCAGGAGAATAAACACAAGCTGCCACTTGGAAAACAATTCTGAGGAACAGCCCAGCTGGGGAGGAAAAAATGAGGGGATCCGAAAAGCTGCCAAGTGACCACATTTGGGGTGTACGTTTCTGCAGTTCATGAAGACCACGGCTCTTGTCCTCCCCTTGACATGACGTATGATTAGATGGTTTGAAACAGCACGTGTAGTGGTGTTGTCTTTGTTCTTTGGGCTCATGGCAAGAATGGGGCAAAAAAGGCAAATTAGGCCCCTCTGTGGCAGACCTTGATTGGAACCCATTGCCAGGCAATGGGCCCAGGGTTCTACCTCTACCCAAGGCCATGGCAGGAGGTGACAGCAAAAAGGAGAATCTTTTCCAGGCTTGGGGAAAGATAAGTCTGAAAAGGAGTGTTTCTTCATAGATGGCCCTGCTTAGAGATGCGAACAGTGAGCTTCTCAGGGAAGCTTGAGGTAGGCATTAATGGAAATTGTGCTTACTTTGTCCCTGAAGAACAAAAATGCTGGGGCTGTGTAGTTGACATTTTGTCCTGAGAATGACTGCTCACCCAGCTCCATGGAGAATTCCCCCTTTAGCCCAGCCTTCAGGGTTCTCTGTACATGGTTTCAGCTACTGCTGGGTAATGATTCAGCCAAAAGATTAAAGCAGTGAAAGAGATACTCCTAACTCCTATTCTAGAGTAAACAAGGGCTGTGGGTTGAATATAAATTATTAAAATGTATTAAATTTCCTCTGGACAAGTCTGGAGCTAGTTAATCACCTTTGCCTCAAGGAAAGGTAAATGTGTTTTGAGTGTTGCAGGCTGGACGGGTACCTGACAAAATTGTTAAGTGGCAAAGTTTGTCTTGATGACTCCTGTTTTAGAGCATCTCTTGTTCCCTTTCTAGGGTAAGCTTTGTAGCCCATCATTTGCCATTCCTATGCCTCCCTGCACACCTGGCACCTGTATTGGCAGTATGTACTTGCCTCACTTTCTAGCCCATCTGTGCCTCAGCCCCATGATTCCTGCTGAGGTCTACCCCTAATGTCTGAGGAGGCTGACAGGTTAAAGAAAGAAATGGACATCGAGTTTCTTTATTTTTCTTTTTGTTGAATCAGAGTCTCACTCTCTCACCTGGGTTGGAGTGCAGTGGCACACTCATGGCCACCGTAGCCTCGACCTTCCAAGTAGCTGGAACTACAGGCAGGCACCACCATGCCCAGCTAATTTTGTGATTTATTGTAGAGATGAGGTCTTGCCAAATTGCCCGGGCTGATCTCAAACCTGTGAGCTCAGGCAATCCTCTCAGCTCAACCTCCCAAAGTTTTAGGATTATAGGCGTAAGCCACTACACCTGGCGACATTGAGTTTCTTAGAAAGAATGTTTAATAGGAACTTAGGAAAGGAAACCATGTCTGTGGCTCAGGTGGTGGCTAGGCAAGATTGTGGATCCTGTGCCATTACCTCTCCAGACCCAGAGGTTACATACCACAGGGAAGGGGTGATTCAGAAGGGATGTGTAGAATAATTAGAGTATGATAGAATCAAGGCTGTTTGACCTAAAGTCAGTATTTATGGTAAGGGTTAATCAGAAGTCAACATGGTGGCTTAGCATCCAAAATAGAGGTGCTTTGGACTCCACATCCCACAAAGGGTGACTTCTTTTGTGTGCCACTGTATCAATGAGGTAGGGTGACCATATAATCTACTGTCTAAAATAAAACAATTTGGAGAGTAAAAGAGAACTATTAATAATTGTCTTAGTTCGTTTAGGTTGCTATATCAACAGACTGGGTGTTTTATGCATAACAGAAATGCATTTCTCATAGTCTGGAGCCTGGGAAGTCTAAAATCAAGATAGTGGGCTGGGCAAGGTGGCGCAAACCTGTAATTTCAGCACTTTGGGAGGCTGAGATAAGGGAATTGCCTGAGCCCATGGGTTCAAGAACAGCCTGGGCAACTCGGGAAAACTTCATCTCTACAATAAATCAAAAAATTAACTGGGCATGGTAGCATGTACCTGTGGTTCCAGCTACTTGGAAGGCTGAGGTGGGAGGATCGCCTGAGTCCAGTGGGTTGACCATGCCACTGCACTCTAGCCTAGGTGACAAAGTGAGACTCCAACTCAAAAAAAAAAACAAAAAAAAAGATAGTGTCAGATTCGGTGTGTGCTGAGGGCTGCTTCTTGACTCATACAGGTTGCCTTCTCTCTGTCTCACATGGTAGAGAGGGCAAATGAGCTCTCCCCTTTGCCCTCTTTTGTAAAAGAGTGTTAACCCAATGCATAAGTTGAAGCCTCCCCAAAGACCCCACCTCCTAATATCATCACCATGGGAACTAGAATTTTAACATATAAATTTTGGAGGACATAAACATTCAGATTATATCAGTAAGTATACCTACATGGCAACATGTGTAGCCACCCCATAGAATGTATTTGTATTTCCACAGGGATTTTCTAACGATATTTTATCTTGATCCAAAACTCTTAAGAGTTTTGGGGATTCTCAGTTGGGCTTGGTGACTCAGCCTGTAATCCCACGCTTGGAGGCTGAGGTGAGTGGATTGCCTGAGCCCACGGGTTCAAGACCCGTCTGGGCAACTTGGCAAGACCTCATCTCTACAGTAAATTAAAAAATTAGCTGGGCGTGGTAGCGCACGCCTGTAGTTCCAGCTACTTGAAAGGCTTAGGTGGAAGGATTGCCAGAGCCCAGCAGGTTGAGGCTGCAGGGACCGGGAGCAGTCACTGCACTCCAACTCAAAAAAAAAAAAAAAAAAGATTGGGGATTCTGATATTCTGACATAGTAGCAGATAAGTTCAAGAATTTGAAGACAGGTAGGGCTTTTGTAGAATCCCATTTAGAAATAAGTCTGACTCCTACCCTTAGAAACTCATAATTTAATTTGGAAAGTCAGAATCAATAGGGATGAAAAAGTGCTTGAGACAAGTTTAGAGGAAAAACATGATGTATGTCACTTTTTATTTAAAGCAAATTTCACCACAAAGATATGGACACTAAATAGCATGATACAAAACAACTCTTGGGTCAACATGGAAATCAAAACAGAGATAAAAAGATACTCGGTAACAAATGAAAATGAAGACATCTTACCAAATCCTCTGGGATGCCATGAAAACAGTACTAAGAAGGGAATTCATATCTTTACAAACATACACAAAGAAAATGGAAAGATCACAAGTTAACAGCCTTACAAATCACCTAAGGAAGCTGGAAAAGCAAGACCACAAAAACCCTAACTTCAACAGAAGTATTCAGATCACCAAAATAAAAGCCCAAATACGGGATATAGAAGACAAAAAGATAATACAAAAAAAAATCAATGAAACAAAAAGCTTGTTCTTTGAAAGAATAAACAAGATTGATGTACCTCTAACTAGAATGACCAAGAAAAAGAGAGAAAAAGCCAAAATAACACAATCAGAAATGCAAAAGATCAAGTCACAACTGACCCCAAAGAAATACAAAAGATTGTCAGAGACTACTATGTACAATTTTATGGAAACAAACTCAAAAACCTAAAGGAAATGAAGGACTTTCTGACATCACACAACCCAGGTTGAAACAAGAAGAAATCGAGACCCTAAATAGACCAACAACAATCCAGGAAATTGACTGTGTCATAAGAAAACTACCTACAAAAAAAACCCCTGAACCAGATGACTTTCCAGCAGAATTTTGTAAAACATACAAAGAGGAACTGATACCAATCCTATTGACAGTATTCCAGGTAATTGAGAAAGAAGGAACTCTCCCCATATCATTTTATAAAGCTAACATCACATTGATACACAAACCAGGCAAAGATCCAACAAAGAAAGAGAACTACAGGCCAATATCCTTGATGAACATAGATGCCAAAATTCTCAACAAGATCCTAGCAAACCAGATCCAACAACACATCTCAAAAATTATCCACCACAACCAAATAGGTTTCATCCTCAGGATGCAGGGCTGGTTCAACATTCGCAAGACCATAAACTTAATTAAATACATCAACAGGTGTAAAAACAAAAACCACATGATGATATCATTAGACACAGAAAAAGCTTTTGATAAAATCCATCACCCTTTCTTGATAAGAACCCTCGAACATCTAGGCATAAATGGAACATATCTCAGAAGAGGAAGAGCCATCTATGAGAAGCCCACAGCTAACATACTGCTAAACAGACAGAAATTGGAACAATTTCCCCTGAATACTGGAACAAGACAAGGATGCCCACTCTCACCCCTCCTTTTCAACATAGTTTTGGAAGTTCTAGCTACAGCAATAAGACAAGATAAGGATATTAGGGGTATCCAAATAGAAAAAGAGGAAGCCATGTTATTCCTCTTTGCAGATGACATGTTTCTATACCTCGAAAACCCAAGAGAATCTGTCAAAAACCTCCTTGCTCTCATAAAGGACTTCGGCAAAGTCTCAGGGAATAAAATAAATGTGCAAAAGACAGTTGCATTTCTATACACCGACAATAAACTAACAGAAACCCAAATAAAAAGCACAATCCCATTCACAATAGCCACACACACACACAAAAATGGAATACCTTGACAGCTTCCTAACCAGAGACATGAAAGACCTTTACAATGAAAACTACAAAACACTGCTCAAAGAAATCAAAGATGATACAAACAAATGGAAAAATATTCCATGTTCATGAATTGGAAGAATCAACATTGTTAAGATGTCCATCCTACCCAAGGCAATCTATAATTTAATGCAATACCCATTAAATTACCAGCAGCATTCTTCTCAGACCCAGAAATGACAATACAGAAATTCATATGCTGCAATAAACATACATGTAAATGCCATGAATAGCCAAAACAATCCTCAGGAAAAAAAAAAAAAAAACCACCAAAGTGGGAGGTATCACATTCCCAGACTTTAGACTTTATTATAAAGCTACAATAATCAAAACAGCCTGGTACTGGCACGAGAACGGGCACATAGATCAATGGAATGGAATAGAGATTCCAGAAGCAAAACCTCAATTTCTCAACTAATTCATCTTTGACAAAGCCTCCATCACCAACCACTGGAGAGAGGAGAATCCATTCGGTAAATGGTGCTGGGAAAACTGGCTGACCACATGCAGAAGATTAAAACAAGATACCAACCTATCCCATACACAAAAACCAACTCTAAATGGACCAAAGAGCTAAATGTAAAACCTCAAACTATAAGAACCTTAGAAAATGCAGGAGACACCCTTATGGAAATTGGAGCTAGCAACCAATTCCTGATCAAACCCTCAAGTGTCCATGCCATAAGAGATTAGATAGACAGATGGGGCCTCATCAAACTGTCTTTGGTTTCTGCAAAACCAAAGAGACCATCAAGAGAGCAGGGAAACAGCCCGCAAACCAGGAAAAAATATTTGCCAATTGTATGTCTGACAAAGTCCTAACATCTAGGATTTACAGGAAACTCAATCATGCTGAAAAGAAAAAAACAAACAGCCCCATTACAAAGTGGGCAAAAGTTATGAATAGACACTTCTCAAAAGAAGACATACGAGCAGCCAACAAATACAAGAAAAAATGCTCAGCCTCACTAGTCATCAAAGAAATGCAAATTAAAACCACACTGAGATACCACCTAACTCCAGTCAACAAATACATGAAAAAATGCTCAGCCTCACTAGTCATCAAAAAAATGCAAATTAAAACCACACCGAGATACCACCTAACTCCAATAACTCAAAAACCAACAGATACTGGAGAGGATGTAGAGAAAAGGGAATACTTCTACACTGTTGGTGGGAGTATAAACTAGTACAACATCTGTGGTAAATAGTGTGGCAATTCCTAAAAGATCAAAAAATCAGCCTTCCATACAACTCCACAATCCTTCTACTGGGAATATACCTGGAGGGACTCAAATCACTCTATGAAAAAGATACCTGCACATGTATGTTTATTGCAGCATTGTTCACAATAGCAAAAACATGGAACCAACTGTGCTGCCCATCGAAGGAGGACTGGATTTTTTAAATGTTGTACATATACACAATGGAATATGATGCAGCCATAAAGAAAGATGAAATCATGAACTTCACACCAATTTGGATGGACTTAGAGTCTATAATACTGAGTGATATATCACAGAAACAAAGAAATGAGTATCACATGTTCTCTCTCATAAGCTGACCATGAACAATTATCATAATACTATACGAAAAGGATTAGCAGTAGTGAGAAATTGCTGGGGGGGACAGAATTGGCAGTAATGGGAATCTGCCAGGTGAGGGGGAGTGCATAACTCATCAACAAGGGTAGCTGCATAATGAACCTAATCCTGAATTTTTCCCCACATCTTTAAAATTAAAAAATTTTTTAAAAATTTAAAAAATTTAAAATGTTCAACTCTCCATCCTCTTCACCCTTCTACAAAGAAAAATAAAAAACAGAACTACTGTTGACAGAGTTGAGAACTTACATTCTATGGACCGGCAAAAAGAAGTAAATAGGCCATAAAATAGCAAGAATTGTTAATAAGTGAAACCAACTAAGGACAAAGGACAAAGGCAAGCAGCCAAGTAGGCCCCCTGTGAGTGTTGTCAAGGAAAGCCTCTCCAGGGAGCAGACTTTTATCTGAGACCAGTATGAGGATGGCCCGGACATGGCAGGGGACACATCCATGCCAAGGGGACAACACATGCTAAGTTACTGATTTCTGGGTTGTTCTTGAGGTTGTGAAAGCACCTGAAGTGCCTGGAGGATGCAGAGGGAGAACAGTGTGGAACAAGGTGAATTGGAAAGGTGGACTATGACCATGAAGACCTCCATAGAGTCTAGATTTTATCCTAAGTGCAATGAGAATCACTTGGCGTTTGTGAAATTTACATATGCTGAGGTCTTACAGAGCTAAGCATGTCATTCCACCAGGAGTTACAAGTGCATACACCCTATAACAAATTCCTTAGGCACAACATTGAATAGTCCCATCCCCCCAGAAATTTACCTCATGTCTCCTTTCAATCAATTACTACCTCCAGTAGGCACCCATTTTTTTTTTCCTGATTTATATCACCATGTATGTCTTTTGCCTTTTTTTTTTTTGAAGTCGGAGTCTCACTCTGTTGCCCAGGCTGGAGTGCAGGGGCACGCTCATGGGCATTGCAGCCTCAACCTACTGGGCTCAGGCGAGTTTTGCCTATTCTTAACTTCATGTAAATGAAATCATACACTAGGTAAAGTTTCATGCCTAGCTCTTGCTCAGCATATTTTTTTAGATTCATCCAAGTTGTTGATTCTTTTGTATTGTTTTGTAACATTCTTTTGTGTAAGTACACCGTAATTGGTCTTCCTATCTCCTGTTGAAGTACTCCCCCCCTTCCCAGTTTTTGGCTATTATGAAAAAAGCTGTCTTAAACATTTGTATGTGTGTCTTTTGGAGGGCATGTGTTTTCATTCTCTTGGGTAAATTGCTGGATCATATAATCATTATGTTATCATTTCCTTTTATGTTTTGAATTAATCAGCTTTATTGAGGTATAATTTTCATACAATAAAATGCACCTATTTTAAGTAAGTTATTTGATGAGTTTTGTCTAATAGACGCAGTGTGTAACCATCACCACAGTCACAATGTAGAACTTCCACATCGTCCCTAAATTCTCTCATGGCTCCCTGCAGTCGATGTCGTTTCCCTACCCATTGCCCTTGGCAATAATTGATCTGCTTTCTGTCACCATAGCTTTGCTTTTTCTAGACTTTTATATATTAATGAAACCATAGGGTATATAGTCTTTTGTGTCTTACTTCTTTCACTTATCATAACGCTTTCTAGATTCACCCATGGTGATACACATGCCAGTAGTTTATTCCTTTATATTGCTGAGTAGTGTTCCATCGCATGAATATGCCACCATTTGTTTATTCATTTATCAGTTGGTGAACATTTAGATTGTTTGTAATTTTGGGCTATTATGGGAAAAGTGTCTATAAACATTTAAGTATAAGTCTTAAGAGAGAAATTGTTAGGTTATGTGGTAAGTGCATGTTTATTGATATAAAAGTGGAAAATGTATTCCAAAGTAGCTGTTCATTTTGCATTTCCATCAGCAATGCATGAGAGTTCCAGTGTCCTCACACCTGACTTTTTAATTTTAGTCATTCTCATTGGTGTGTAGTAGAATTCCATTTGATTTGGCTTTTGACAGTTTGATTATGATGTGTCTAGGTGTTGATCTCTTTGAGTTTATTCTATTTGGAGTTTGTTGAGCTTCTTGGATATGTAGGTTAACATTTTCATCAAGTTGTAAAGTCTGTGGCCATTACTTCTTCATATATTCTTTCTATCCCTTACCCACCTCATCGTCCCTACTTCCATTTTTGCATCTGTTGGTACACTCGATGGTGTCTTACAGATGTCTGAGGTTCTGTTGATTTTTCTTCATTCTTTTTATTCTTCAGATTGGGTCATTTCAGTTAACCTATCTTCACATTCACCAATTCTTTCTTCAGTCCATTCCAATATGTGTTGGGCCCCTGGGCTAGGGCCTTCCAACTCCAGAGCTTATATTTGGTTCTTTTACATTAATGTCTTTATTGATACTCCTTATTGGCATTCTCTGTTTGGTGAGTTATTGTCTCATGATTTCTTTTTGTTTTTTAGGCATAATATACTTTAGTTTTTAAAAGATATTTAAAATAACTAATTTAAATTCTTTGTCTAGAAAGCACAATGTCTGGTGTTTCTCAGAAACAGTTTCTCTTAATTGCCTTTTTTTCTCTGTGTATGTATGGGTCATGTTTTCTTGTTTCTTTACGTCTCACAACTTTTTTTGTTGGAAACTGGATTTTTTAAATAATGCAATGTGACAACTCTGGAAATCAGGTCCTCTCCCCTCCCCAGGATTTGCTGTTGCTACTTTTTTGTTGTAGTTATTGTTTGTTTAGTGATTTTTCTGACTTAATTCTTTCAAATCTACATTGCTTATTTGAGGGTGGCCACTGCAGTCAATGCTTAGTTAGCTTAGTGGACAGCTAATGATTAGACAAGCATTACTTTAAATGTCTTGCACCAATAAGTCGCCCAGTCTTTGCAGAGGGATTTGTGTGAATGCAGGATCATGCCTGGAACACTCAGCCAGGTGACATCTTTCTTCAGCCTTCAATTCCTGTATGTACAGAAACTCAAGGTCAGTCAGTGGTGAGAGCTTAGGGACTTCTCAGACCTTTTCTGTGCTTGCACACAGCCCCATGCATGTGCATGACCTCTTAAATCCTCCGGAATATGTCAGAGCTTTTCAAAGCCCCTATGTGCATCTCATTCCCCAGACATTTCTTTTAAGCTTTTTTTGGTTTCTCTATTATTTGCCCACTGTTATCTACTACCTCCAACAGCCATGATAGCAAGCAGTTGCCTGTAATTATTTTTGACAAGTGTTCCCTGGGAAGCTCTGGGTGAGCTCTGACTCAAATAAATACAGCTTTGTGATTGAAGTCTTCTAGGGCAGGGGTCCAATCCCCAGGCTGCAGACTAGTACTGGTCCATGGCCTGTTAGGCTGGACAACAGGAAGTGAGGGGCAAGCAGAGTTCTGTCTTCTGTCAGATTAGCAGTGGCATTAGATTCTCCTAGGAGTGCAAACTCTATTATGAACTGCACATGTGAGGGATCTAGGTTGCATGCTCCTTATGAGAATCCAGTGCTTGATGATGACCTCCCTCACTGCTTCATCTGTGGAAAAATTCTTTCATGAAACCAGTCCCTGATGCCAAAAAGGTTAGGAACTGCTGTTTCCAGGGAACTCATAACAATTCTTTAGAAATGGGTCTTTAAAGCAGTTCTTCCCACATTCTACCCCTTCCAGTGGCTGCCACGTTGCTGGTTTTCATTGTGATTTTGAGCTGTTAGTTTTCAAAGCCACAGTGATCCTGGAGAGTTGGGGTGGGAATCAAGCAGCTTACAATGCCACAAACTCATCATTCCTGCTGAACTTCAGCTGTTTTTCTTAAATAAACACTCCCCAGATTATCGCAAGACCTTGGTTAATTTCCAGAATTCTGAAAAATTTTATCATGACCATTTTTGCAAGTTTTCTTATTGCTTTCGTGGAAGAATTCAGAGATGCTTACTCTACCATTTTCCTCATTAGGTTTTAATTTGCATTTTCCCAATGACTGATAGTATTGAGCATCTTTTCATATGCTTAGTATCATTCTTATCAACTGGTGAAATGTTTGCTCAAATCTCCTTCTATTTTTAAAAAGTTAGATTATTTTCTTGTTTATGAATTTTGAAAATTCTTTATCTATTTTATCTTTGTCAATTTTGTACATGAACACTCTATTAGATATATGTTTGGCCAATGTTCTCACTCAGTCTGGAGCATGTGTTTTTGGTTTCGTAACAGTATATTTTACAAAACTTTTTTATTTGAAGTCCAATGTAACCTTTTTTTTTTTCTTTTGTGGTTCATTTTGTGGTTCATTTTCTTTTGTGTCCTATTTAAGAAATCTTTTCCTAACCCAAGGTCACAAGGTTTGTTTCTAGAAGTCCTGTAATTTTAGTCTTATGCTTAGTTTTATGATCCATTATGAGTTAATTTGCATATGGCATGAAGTTCATTTTTGTATATGGATATCCACTCATTCTTGCACCATTTATTGAAAATCTATCTTATCCCTCATTGAATTACCTTGACACTTTGGTCATAAGTTAATTTACTATATATTGTGGGTTTATTTCTGGTTTCTCTATTCTGTCCCATTGTTCTCTATGTCTGTCCTTACACCATTATCACACTGTTTGATTGCCACAGTGTTATAGTAAGTCTTAAAGTTGCATGGCATAAGTCTTCCAATTTTGTTCTTCTTGAGATAGATGTATATTTAACTTTATAGGAAACTGCTCTCAGTATCCCAAAGTAGTTGTGCCATTTTATCCTCTAAACAGCAATGTATTAGAGCTTCAGTTGATTCCAGAACTTATCAATATTTGGAGTATCTGTGCTTTTTTTAATTTTAGTCATTCTAATGAGTGTGAAATGGTATCTCATTGTAATTTTAACTTGCCTTTCCTTAATAACTAATGGTTTAGAGCACCTTTATGTTTGTTTTTCGGCCTTACCTATGTCTTTTTTTGTGAAGTGAAATTTTTTGTGAAATGTCTTTAAATGGGGTTTTGGTCTTTTAATTATTGATTTGGAAAAGAACTTTATATATTCTGAATTGCAAATATATGTAAATAAATATGTATATCATATATAATAATATTTCTTCCCAGTATAAGACTTTTTAAAAATTATTTCCTTAGTTGTGTCTTTTTGATGAGCATGAAGTTTTTAATTTTGATGATGTTCATTCGACCTTTTTCTTTTTTATGATTCATGCTTTTTGTTTTGTATCTAAAAAAAAATTGCTTTTCCCAAGGTTGTCAATTCTTTTCTTAAGTTTTCTTCTAGAAGCAACACAGTATTAGTTTTTATGTTTGGATCTATGATTCACCTTGAAATATATATAATTATGAAATATATATAATTATGAAATATATATTGTAATATGTAATATTTGAGTTGGGGTCTCTCTGTTGCCCAGCTGGAGTGCATCATGGCTCAATGCAGCCTGGACTTCCTGGGCTCAGGCAGTTCTCCTGCTTCAGCCTCCTGAGTAGCTGGGACTGCAGACACGCACCACCAGGCCTGGCTAATTTTGTTCATTTTTTGTAGAGATGAGGTCTCAATATGTTGCCCAGATTGGTCCTGGGCTCAATCAATCCTCTCATCTCAGCATCCCAAAGTGCTGGGATTAGAGGCATGAACCACCATGCCTGGAAATGAATTACATTTTTGACTATGTAGAGTTTAGTTTTTTTTCTTTTTTTTCCAGTTGTTTATTCGGTTGTTTTAGTGCCAGTTCCTTTCTCCCTCTGAACTGCGTTGGTACTGAAGGGTTTTAAGCAGAGAAGTAACATGATGCATTTGCTGGTATGAGGAAAATGGATTGGAAGTGGTAGAGAGCTGTTAGGAGGCAGCTGCAGCAGTCCAGGCTTGTTGTGAGCATGGCCACAGTCAAGACAGCTGTAGTGAGATGGAAAGAAAAGGAGATAGAACTGTTTGTACAGACTGATGAAGTGAGGTTTGTGTTGGTTCCGCATGCTTCCCACTTTTACTCTGCAGGCTCTGCACACAGAAAGGGACAGCATCATAGGGTCGATGATGCCATGGATGATGAGTCAGAAGAGGCCTGAGTCTAGGCTCTGCCACTAAGTCTTAACTAACCTTGTGAAAACTTCATTTTCTCATTTAAAAAAAATTGGTCATCGATGATGTCTGCTTCCATCCTAAAACTATATGATTCTATGCTGTTCTCTGAATGCTCTTGGAGTGGTGGCCAATGGATTCCTGCTGTCAACAGACTCTCTTTGGTCTATATCTTATGAGCTATCTGTCACACTGGAGACTTCGCTGTCCACTCCTTTCTTCTTGACACTTTCCCTTTCCTTGTTTTCCCTGCCTCTACTCTCCTGATTCTCCAATTTCCTCTCTGCCCAATTATTCCCCAGTCTCCACCACTGCCTTCTTCTCCATTTGTACAGCTTCTTAATGTGGGCATCAGCAGGATTCTTACCAAGGACATACATTGTAATGCCACATCTCTTCTGGGTCATCTCTTCCATAATCACAACTTTAGATATCTAGATGCTTAACTCACAAATTTCTGTCACCAGGGGAGGTCTTTCTCTCCCTAATACTGAACTTAAACAGTTAAGTTTTGCTTGGACATCTGCACCTGGTTAGCTCTTAAGTCCAAAATGTAACTCATTCACATTACCCCTCAAATTATCTTCCTTCCTGGGTTCCCTGTTTTGATGATCAGCACACCTATCTACCCAGACTCCCAAATCAGATGCCTGAGAGTAATTTTAGACTCTTCTCTCTCCTTGACTCTCCACGTCTAATCCCCAAACACTTCCCTTCTCTTTCCTTAGTATTTTTCATGTTCTCATCCAAAATGGAATGTTTCTGAGTATGGGGGGTGGGCACTATTAGTAATTATACCAGGATAACCAGTGTAAACCAGGACTATTCTGGGCAAACAGAAATGCATGATTAGTCTAGAACTGAGAAACAGAAAGAATTCATTCCAGAGTGGTTTGAGAGAGCACATAACTCTTGAAGAATTGAGAGAACTGCAGTCTGCCTAGTGTTTGTGTGTGTGCACATAAAGGAGGGCACACACACACACGTGTAATAGGGAATGATGTAGTGAGAGATGAAACTGGAAAGGTCATTACAATATCAGCTTCTGCAGATGTAAAATGTTTCTTACCTTGGGAATTAGCCATGAGTGGTAGACATTACTGGTTATCTGCTTAGCATTCATTTTCTTTCCTTCCTAACAAAAGCCAACCCCCCATGTAATTGCATGCTTCAGGAAAAGTCGATCCCATCTCCAGCTCCAGTGGTCAGTCTAATTGATCCAAGAATCATCTCTGTCTCTTTGCCAGAGACTGACTCATGGGGCAAATGACCCAACTCTAGCCAATAAAACATGAGGGGAATCTGCTGGAGCATTTCCAAAAAAGAGTTTCTTCATTTCTAATAGGAAACCACAAGAATGGATTGCCATGCCTCCATGGCATGCCTGTAATTGCTGCAGCCATTTTAATTCTGAGTATAAGGTTGAAACAATAATTAATGGCAGAGTGAAGAGATGGGAAAAAAGCAGGATTCTAGATGACTTTGTGAGTTGCTAAGCGACCAACTCCTGCCCTCCCTCTGGATTTCAAATATGAAATAATACTTGCTTTATTACTTAAGTCTCTTATTTGGCATCTTCTGTTACTTGTAGCCAATAGCACTATATAGCATGAAATTTAAGAATGTGAAGTAATGGCTTTGACTTTGAGAGGACTGGAGGAAGTGTGACCTCCATGTCACTTACTATTGCTATTACATGTTTGACAACTAGGGCTGTTATTTCTTTTACCGTGTGTTGCTGCCTCTTTTTATGTAATTGTTTTGAATATCTCTGTAGTCTGGAACTTTGAAAAATCAAGGACAGGGAGAAATCTTTTACTTCTTTGTAGGCTCACTACCCTTTACATAAGCCACATATTTTTGTCAATCATTGACCCCCTGTTTATCCAACTTCCATAAAATTTTTTTTTTTTTTTTGAAGATGACCAGAATGCTCTTTCTCTATTTGGAGATAATAATTAGTCTCCTCTCCACTGGCTTTTTCTTGAACGTGGAGGGAATTACCAGATGAATAAATAGGAACATGGTGGCCATGTGGCCTACCGCCCCTGAGTGCTACTCGGAGACCAGCCTGGCATGGAAATGACCAGATGTTGGAAGCCGAGCTACTGGTGAGTGAAATAAATAAGTTATCTGTTCCACTTCCCGTCTGCATGGACGGTTTCTGCATTGCAAAACGGCTGGTGCCTGTCATCTCACATAGCAGCACTTGATCTCTTAACCCCTTCCTAGATGTGGCATTGGTAGGTCCTGGAAGGCTGATTAGGCTGTGTGGGTGTGTGTACTCTCGTGTCTATCCATTACAGGTGTTCCTGGAAGAGTTGGTTTCACTCAAATCACTACCCAGATACACAGATTCTCCTGGACCCACAAAGTAGTCTGTAGAAAATGAGAAATGACCAGGTGAAGGTAATAAGAAGGGAAGTAGGGGGGTTTATTAGGCAACTCTGAACAAGTGGAGAAAAGATGACAGGCCAACATGTGGGGTGTGCCAAAAATGGGCTTCCTTAAAAACAGGAGCAGATCTCTCTCTCTCTCTCCACTGATTATTTTTCTGAGTATACTAATAATATATGTTCTTTGTAAAATATTTGAGAACTGGAGGAAAGCATAAGCAAAAATAAAAATCACCTGTACACTCCTCTCCTATTTCAGTATATATCTGTGCAGGGGTTTTTCCCTAGCAGTGTGATCATTTATTCAATCGACAACATTTCCAGAAACATTTAATGCATTCTGTATGTGTCACCATGCCAGTCAGTAGGAATATAGTTGTGATTAGTAATTGGCATAATCTTTATCTCATAAAATTTTGGGTCTAGCAGAAGTAACATATAAGCAATTGCATTAAGAATTATTTAATCCTAAATTTAACAAGCTCCAGAAAGAACAAGTAGTAAGTCTTTTGGAAGAACAGGGGATCCTCATCTAGCCTGGATGAGGGAAGGGCCTAAGGGAAGAACTCTGCAGCTAACACTAGGGTGACAAACTACTGGCCAGACAAGGGGTGAATGTGTAGGGCTGAGAGCAATAGAGGTTGGGGTAGACAAGGAATAGCAGGGAGAATTCCTGGTGGAGGGAAACCATTGGCTTGAGGTCCAGGTGAGGAGACACTGATTGGACAGGGCTAAAATGGCTCTGTGAAAGTTGGAGAGAAAAATAGGGGCCAGATCCTACAGAACAAGTGTTATCAAACTACAGCCCAGGGGCCAAAGCTAGCACTCCACCTGTTTTTTTGTTTTTGTTTTTGTTTTTTGAGTTAGAGTCTCACTCTGTCGCCCAGACTGGAGTGCAGTGGCTGCTCCCAGCCACAGCAGCCTCAACCTGCTGGGCTCTGGCGATGCTTCCGCCTCAGCCTTCCAAGTAGCTGGAATTACAGGCATGCGCTATCACACCCAGCTGATTTTTTTTTATTTATTGTGGAGATGAGGTCTCGCTGCCCAGGCGGATCTTGAACCCACGGGCTCAGGCAATCCACTCACCTCAGCCTCCCAAAGGCGCAGGATTACAGGCTGAGCCACCGAGCCCAGCTTCCATCTGTTTTTTGTTTTTTTTTTTTTTGAGTTGGAATCTCACTCTGTCGCCCAGACTGGAGTGCAGTGGCTGCTTCCGGCCACCGCAGCCTCGACCTGCTGGGCTCCAGCAATGCTTCCGCCTCAGCCTTCCAAGTAGCCGGAATTACAGGCATGCACTACCACACCCAGATGATTTTTTCGATTTATTGTGGAGATGAGGTCTCGCTGCCCAGGCGGGTCTCGAACCCGCGGGCTCAGTCAATCCACTCACCTCAGCCTCCCAAAGGCGCGAGATTACAGGCTGAGCCACTGAGCCCGGCTTCCACCTGTTTTTGTAAATGAAATTTTCTTGGAACAAAGCCGGGCCTACTTATTTATGTAACATCTCTGGTTATTTTCACACTGTCATGGCAGGGATTGTAATAGTCAATACAGAGACTGTATAGTCCCCAAAGCCTAACATATTTACTATTTTGCCTTTGATAGAACAGTTTTGCTGACCCCTGCTGTGGTCTTGCGGTGGGGCTTGTGGTGGCATTCTTTATCACAGGTGCAATGGGAAGGCTTTGAGAGGAAAGCAAGGAGGAATAGTCAGATTTCCTTTTAAAGTCTGGCCACAGCAGCAAAGACAGATTAGAAATGGAAACTCCAGGTGAGTTGGGGGTGCCTAAAAGTGTCCAGGAGAGAGGGCGCTGGTGATTTGGACTTGGGTTATGTCAAATGGCCTTGGTGGGGGGAAATACATGGATTTGAGCTCTTTTTAGGATTGACATGTGACAGGACTTGTTGACTGACTGGTTGTGGGAGGACCACACTCAGATTTCTATCTGGTATATCCCATAAAGGCAAGTAGAAGCATTTCATGCCTGCCTAGTTCACTGTGGAGGTTATATAGCCCATACCTTGTTATTGGACATCCAAGTTGTTGCTATTACTTTTCCTTTAAGAATAATGCTGTAATAAACTTATCTGTGTAAATCTTTCATTGTTTCCTTAGAATGCAATCCTAGAATGGTTGCAAGAAAGACTGAACAAATTTTCAAACTCATTGATCTGTATTGTGAAGTTACCCCTCCAGAATGTGATTCCATTGTATCCTTCCAGCAGTATGTGCTGCTGCGACCATTTTTGGTTCAATAGGCACCAAATTTCCCTAAAGTTGAGTGCCAGAATCTGTCCTATATCGTCTCAAAATAAATCTCCATTTCTTCCAGCACAAGATACAAATGCTTAGAAGATTTTCCATGTTTAAAGGGAATTTTGTGGTGCTAGCCTAAACGTTGACCTTCTTGTGGTAGATAGAGAACATTCTTTAAAACTGTGGTTGACATCCAAGGTAGGATTCCTGGCACTAGAGCCTTTCAGGATCCATCTCTCCTCAGTGCGATAAAAGGTAACTTACAACCAGAGTCACATTAGACCTTAATATATGTTAGCTGGTGTTCCAGGCCACGTCTCTCTGTCTCCAAAGAGGCTTTTATTTTATGTGGCACATCCGTCTCCCGCCACACTCCACATCCTTTTATCCAGCCTGGCAGTTTCATCTGCCACCTGCTAGCAGCCAGACTAATGAAGCCTTTTGGCACAAGGCTCAGGTTTATGACTTCAGGGAAGCCTTCTGGGGTGACAGTGACAGTGTGGGGAAAGAGAGGTCTGGCTTTGGAGCCAGGCAGTCCTGGACATGAACTTTATTTCCATCTATTAACTAACTGTCTATCTTGTGAGGTCCCATGACTGCTCTGACTTCACTTTTTCATCTGTGAAGTGGGAGTTTTAAGAGCTAGCCCAGAAGTTGTCAGGAGTAGTGATGAAGCTAGACAGATGCTAAGTCCAGTCTGTCACTGAGCAGGTGTTGGATAAATGGTGATTTCCTGAGAAATGAAATTGAGGAAAGGAGTGAGAGGGTCTGTGGAGTTTGGGGACATGTTGTCCTCCACACCTTGGGTCCCTAAGCTCTGAGACCCAAGAGTCTCTTAACACACCAAATTCACCACAGTTATTTATTTAAGAGGGAAGAAATGATAAGTGAGCTTCATTTTCCAATCCGTCTTAGGTGGTCAGCTCTCAAATAGAGGAAAGATAATCATGGAATATATGTGATGCGGGACTTGTCTTCGCCCAGATGTCTCTTCCTTCTCTAGCTGGATGTTCGCCCTCTGAAATTCCTAACATGTATTTAAGTTGAAATATTATCTCCAACATATCCTTGTGAAAATACAGACATGTGGCCAGGCACAGTGGCTCGCACCTGTAATCTTAGCACTTGGGGTGGCGTATGTGGGAGGATCACTTGAGCCCAGGAATTTGAGGCTGCTGTGAACTATGGTCACTCCGCTGCACTCCAGCCTGAACGACAGAGTAAGACCCTGTCTCAAAAATGAACAAACAAAAAAATCAAACCCAAACAAAATAAGATGTCTTCAAGTGTTAGACATTAGCACAGACAGTGGAGTCAGATGACCTGGAGATAAATTTCAGTTCTGCCGCTTATTAACTGTGTGACTTTGGGCAAGTGACTTCATGTCTCTGGGTCTCAGTTCTTTTATCCATACAATGGAAATATTAATGGAGTTCTGGGAGGGGCAGATGAGATAATGCCTGGGACATATTAAGTACACAATAAAAGTTAGCTATTGGGAGTCACTGTTACTAAACCCTGAGAAGAAAGGTTGGGTGGGGATATGACTCCATTAAGAATAAACTGAAGTTTCTCCTTCGCTCAGTGAGTTTCAATGAGTGTTTCACAGATGAGGGATACTAAGTCTCAGAGAGATGAATTGGTTCTGAGTCACATGGATGCCCCAGGATGTCCTGGAGAAACAAGATGTAATGCACACCTTCCTTCAGCTGTGCCCCTAATAACTCTCCCATATGACTTTTCTAGCTTCCCAAGAGAGGGCTGATGGGGGTAGCCCCTGAAATCTACCTGCTCCCTCTCCCCAAGACAGTGGGTATTGAATAGCTCCCCAGAACTCTCCACTTTAGGGGAAGACAGGGTCCTCAGCTTGGAAAACACCTTGAAAAGTAAAGTCAGATTCCAAACCCAAAGCCAGTATGGATGTTACACCTCAGCTCTTATGGTGATGACTTGGCCTTTTAAGATGAAAAATCATCTCTGAGACAACATAGGTGATTTATTTACAGACAGTTGATCCCATTGTGTACTGTAGCCAAATCTACTTCTGGCCTCACACCTGGTGACATCAGGAAAATACCACAACTGCCACATCTTGGGTGCATTTCCATCTGCTGGGCATCCTCTGGGTTCCTGGGGGAAGTGAGTCAACAGTCTTTCAATGCTACAGATTTAGTGTCTTGACGTTTTTGTCTTTTTGGTTTTTTTGAGTCAAAGTCTTACTCTGTCACCCAGGCTGGAGTGCAGTAGCATGGCTACTGCAGCCTCAACCTGCTGGGCTCAGGTTATCCTTCTGCCATAGCCTTCCAAGTAGCTGGGACTACAGGCATGCATCACAACACCCAGCTAATTTTTTTTTATTGTAGAGATAAAGTCTTGCCAAGAAGCCCAGGCTGGTCTCAAACCCCTGGGACTCAGGCAATCCTTTTACCTCCGTCTCCCAAAGTGCTGGAAATATAGGTCTGAGCCACCACACCTGGATTTTCATGGGTTCTGTTGAGAGAGTTTTCATAACGCTTTACACAATCCTGCCACCCGTCCCCCACCACCACCACTAGCAACAACGGTGATATCAAACCCAGAGACCAGGCACTGGAGAGCTTACTTTCCTCCAGCTTTGGGTCTCCCACCTGATAGGCCCAGAGAACCCTTATTTTTTTCAAGATGTAGTTCAAGAGTACCTACCCCGCATGCCACACTGTGGTGGAATAGAAAAAAAGAAATTTTCCAGAAAACTTGCTATAATCTAGGTGAAACTGAACTCAGTCAACAATAATTATAACAACATCTCCTACTTATTAAGCATTTACTGAGTGCCAGTCACTGTGCTGGCAGCATTAGAGCTGATCTTTCCCGAAGCCCTTGGTTGTAGGTCGAGTGTTACCCCTATTTTGCTCTTAATGAAAATAAAACACAGAGGTTAAGAAACTCCTATGTGAAGGCACAGCTGGGCAGTGGCAGAGCTGAGTTTTACACCCAAATGCGGTAGATCCTCATCATTCACAGCAGCTATGCCCTGTAAAGTGGCTACAAACATTGAGTGAGCAAATACCAAACTGTTGCTTCTAGGGAAAACACTGGATTGGGCTCCTGGAAGCCTCTGATCATAACATTTTAATCCACTGATCAATACATAACCTTGTTTTGAGTGTGTTCTTTTAAAAAAATATCCTGTATAATAAACACTTTTGATTCATTGACCTTGAACTTACAAACAACAGCACTGTGACCCAGACCCAAAGGGGTCTTGTCTGTAAGGCACATCACAGCCTCCTGGTGCTTAGGGTCACTAAGTAGCACTTGAGCACTGTGCTTGGAGGCCATTTCCAACCACAGAATCACTGACAAAAAGCATAAAAATGAGAAAGAAAAAAATGGAGCACTGAATGGACCACAGAAGGCACACTTGTTCACAGTCTGAGAGCTGAAACAAAAAAGCAGAGTGTGTCCTTGCTGTCTTACCTCAGATAGAATGTTGGGTGACTCAAATTTTTTGCTGCTCTGAGAATGTCTTCAGATGACCACAAAAGTGCCCTGAGTATTGATTTTAAAGTTATAAATTCACTGGGCGCTGTGGCTCAAGCCCGTAATCCAAGTATTTTGGGAGGCAGAAGTGAGAGGATTGCCTGAGCCCAGGGTTCGAGACCAGTCTGGGCAACCTGGCAAGATCTCATCTCTAGAATAAATAAATTTTAAAAATTAACCAGGCATGGTGGCGCATGCCTGTAGTTCTAGCTACTTGAAAGGCTGAGGCGGAAGAATCGCCTGAGCCCTGTAGGTCGAGGCAGCGGTGGCTGTGAGTGTGCCACTGCACTCCAGTCTGGGTGACAGAGTGAGACTGCAACTCAAAAAAAAAAGGTCATAAATGCATTTTAGAAAGTAGGGAAATTCACGAATACAAAACTCATGGAAAAAGAGGATTGTCTGTGGTCTTCTTCATCGTTTGCCTTGCTGTGGTCAGCAGCCTCCAAGGCAGGCTTCAGTGATCCCTACCTCCTGGTCTTCATGCCCTTGGTAATGATCTTGGTGATGCTGATCCCCGCGAGTGTGTACTAGACCTAGTGACTCATTTCTGATGACTAGAATGTGGCATAAGGTGATAGGTTATCACTTTCAAGATTCAATTCCAAAAAGACTATGGTCTCCATCCTGGGCACTCTTTCTTTGTTTGTTCTGTGAGAAGTTTGTTGCCATGTTTTAAGTTGCCTTGTGGAGAGACTAACATGGCCAGGAATTGAGAGAGCTGGAAGAAAAATGAGGCCCTCAGTATAGCAAGAAGCCAAGTTCGGCTAACAATCGTATCAGTTAGTATAGTCTTCCTAAGCCAAGACTTCAGATGAGACTGTAGCCCTGACCAACACGTTAGTTGTAACCTTGTAAGAAACCTTAGAACTAGAGGCAGAAAACTAAGCCATGCATAGATTCCTGGCACAGAGAAACTATAAAATAATGATTTTTTTAAGCCTCTACATTTTGAGGTAATTTTTTACAAAGCAAAAGATAAATAACAGAGCTGCCTTATCACACACTACATTTGCGATACTGTATGGCATTATGAACTAAGTTCTTTATATGCTTTACTGTTCAATCTTCAAAATGACCTGGCAAATTACTGATATTATTCCCATTTTGTAGCTAAAGCAACTGTCCATCAGAATGGTTGAGTAACTTGATCGAGGTCACACAGTTAGAGGTGAAAGTTTTTTAACCTCAGATCTGATCAACCCCCAAATTTAAGCTAGACATGATTTTCACCATATATGGAGCTGAGATCAGAATGCAGAACTTCTGACTTCAAGGGCCATTTTTTCCCTGTTTCTCATAAAAACTATCTGTCTACAGGCTAAAGAAAGTTGAAACGAAACTGACAGATTGAGGGTGACCACAGCAGTACTCAGTGTCTGCCACTGTTCCTTCCTATTCTTTATCTGCAGAAGGAGATTTTTGAGCCAAGGATGGTGTTAATATTATTTCTTTTTTCATTTCTTTTTTCTTTTTTTTTGAGTCGGAGTCTCACTCTGTCGCCCAAAATGGAGTGCAGTGGCACACTCCTGGCCACTGCAGCCTTGACCTGCTGGGCTCAGGTGATCCTTCTACCTCAACCTTCCGAGTAGTTGGAACTACAGACACACGCCACCACACCCAGCTAATTTTTGTGATGTACTGTAGAGATGAGATCTCACTAAGTTGCCCAGGTTGGTCTCGAACCCCCAGGCTCAGGCAATCCTCTCATCGCGGACTACCAAAGTGCTGGGATAGAGGCTGGAGCCACCGTGCCCAGCCAGTATTATTTCTTACACAGTCACCAAACCTGGAATCTAACTGTATTAGTTTGCTTGGGCTGCCGTAACCAAATACCGGAGACTAGGTGGTTTAAACAATCGAAATTTATTTTCTCATAATTTTAGAGTCTAGGAGTCTCAGATCAAGGTGCCAGCATGACCAGTTTTTGGTGAGGACTATCTTTCTGGCTTGTAGACGGCTGCCTTCTTGCTGTGTCCTTCCATGGCTCTCACAAAGAAAGAAGCTTCTGCTCTCTGGTGTCTCCCCTTTTTGTAAAGACGCCAACTCCATCAGATTAGGGCACCACCCTTACAAGCTCATTTAACTTTCCTCACCTCCTTTCCCTAAAGGCCCTATCTCCAAATACCATCACATTGGGGATTATGACTTAAAGACAGAAATTTTGTGGGGACACAATTCAGTTCGTAACATAAATTAATATTTGTTTATTGGTCACTATGTTCAAGGCTGGGTAGAGATTAAGGATGCCACTCCCAAGGCATGAGCCTGAAACTTGATGTGGAGAAGAACAAAAGAATAACCAGTAATCCAGTTAATTCTGTACCTCCTTGCTCTTTGTGCCTAACAGACACACTAAGACAGACAACCCCTGCAAGGAATGCCTGCACTTAGGCCATGCGTAGCATTAATATATGCCCAAACAAATTCAACCTCTTCATTTGACAATGAGGAACTTGAGGCTCAGAAAGATAAAATGACCTGTCCAAAGTTGCAGAGCTGGCTAGTGGGAGGGCCAGGACTGGGTCTAAGTGTCCTGACTCCTATCTTCAGGCCTCTTCCCTTAGCCAGGCTAGAGAATGGATGTCCAGAGAAACCCTTAGAAGAACACTGGGCAAATCCTTGCAGTATCCTGGATTCGTGAGCTGTGATGAAGAAGTGTCATGGGGCGGGGCATGTGTGTGTGGAGTGTTTGCTGGGCAGCACAAGACAGCATTGCTGGCACCTTTGTCTTCCTCTTTCTCCAGTTTATTTTCTTGGGCCCCTCTTCCTGTATATAATAAAAGCCCCTTTCTGTGGCTCACTTGGATAGGGATTGGCAAACTTGATTTGAAAAGGACCAGCAACTCTGCCATTGTGGCTTGAAAGTAGCTAAGTGATCACACAGGTGTGGCTGTGTGCTAATAAAACTTTATTTGCAAGCAGATGGCAGGCTGGATTTGATCCAAATGATAAGTTTTGCAGGATCCTTTGGAGTTAGGGTGCTTACTCTGTACCTGACAGACATTCTTGCATAAATGCTGTATCCCCTTTCTTAACTCATTTTGCCAAATTCTCAGATTCCTAAGACCAGGACTCCTCATGGCTCTGCCAGCCCTCCTCCTTCAACTCCAGGCCTCAGTGTCACCACCACTACCACCTTGTCATCGTCTCATTTAATGACAATCACTGTACTAGAAACTTAGAGGCTTTATCACATTTAATTCCTTTGACAACACTGAGAGGTAGGTATCACTCCCCACCTAACATAAGTTGACTAAGACTTAATGAAATAACCTTTCCAAGGTAACTGTAAATACTGCGCACAAATTTGGACTTGTTTTTTCTGATTTATAAATCCCAAGTTCTTAATAAATCTACTAACTCCTAAGTAGGTGGTTTTAAAAACACCAAAGTGATAAATAATATAGAGTATTATTCAACAAGTTGAACCCCTTGATCTCAATTGTATGCGTAGGGACTAGTGCAAGGATCATTGGGCCAGGGGTCAAGTGAACGGTGAACATCAGAATCTCCTAGGGAGACTGTTAACATGCACATTCCTGGGCCCAGCCCTCAGAAATTCTGATTTAATAGCTACAGGAGGTTACCCAAGAATCGCCCTTAAGCCAGCATCCCAAATGACTCTGGTCCAAGTACCAGAGGGAGACACCACAGTTTTGAATGTCCCACTGGAAAATCCTGCAACTAGACATGGTGTGGCTCAGATGCTTTGGGATACCCACTTCTGGGTCTCTGGTCCTGATGGGTGGCTCAGAAGAACTGCAGCTCTTGCTCTGATTCAGGATATTGACCTGACATCATGCACCCTAGAAATCACAACTGCTCCACTTTAAGTATAGCCCTGGGAGGATGAGAGTTCTGACTTCTCTTCTCTTCTCTTCTCTTCTCTTCTCTTCTCTTCTCTTCTCTTCTCTTCTCTTCTCTTCTCTTCTCTCTTCCCTTCTCTCTCTCTTTCCTTCCCTCTCTTTCCTCTCTCTCCCTTCCTCCTTTCTTTTTCTCTCCCCATTCTCTTCTTTCTTTCACTCTCCCTCCCCCTCTGTGTCTATTTCCCCCTTCCTTTGTCTCTCTCCCTCTGTCTTTTCTTTCAATCCCTGGAATATTTATGTATACCAAATGGATAAATTTTGTCAGAAACCTATAATACCTTAATGTGGACATTTAAAAGCCCACTGGGTCTTTGGAGGATAGAGGTGAAAGGGCTTCTTTAAATTTGAACCTTCAATAATCTCACAAATAAATAAGGGATGACTCTGCATGACACATAAATCGTTAGTATTTACGGGAATGTGGTGGTTAATGCAGATTTTGCTCAAATGATTCCTTTCTGCTTGGTGATTGAGGCACTCACATCTCTCCCCCCAGGCAGCAGCATCTTAGCACTTGTGTGGGAGGCAGTGAGGACTTTATTTTATAAGGTGAATCTGTCCTTTCAAGTTGACAACTTGCTTGCTTTTTGGTCAATCCTCAGTCGCCTGCCCCAGACCCATTCTTTTTAGAAGTGCCCCACTCTCCCCATAAATGAGAAATGAAGGTGCCGTTGCAGGTTTGCAAGAGCAATGCATCATTCTGAATGTGTGCCGGGCTCCTTGGCTTATACCCCAAACATGCCATGAATGCTCAATTGCAGCCACAGGGTTTCTCCAAGCTGACTTTCCATCGAGTGCATGTTTTGGGGGAGCTGGGGGAAGATGAAAAGTGAGTAATGACATGCAGTTTCATGGAGATACTTGTTCTAATCAAATATTTCAAGGTCCGGTGTTCCAAATCCCATGCAATTTTGCTATGAAAAGAAATGGGGCGTGTGTGTGTGTTTGTGTGTGTGTGTGTGTGTGTGTGTGTGAGAGAGAGAGAGAGAGAGAGAGAGAGAGAGAGAGAGAGAGAAACAGATCAGGTTTGTTTCCTAATCTGTAAGAATAACAGAAAACATAACTCAGGAAAAGAGAGAAAACAGAAGTCAAGATGTCCCATCTGTGTGACACAGAATAGCCTGTGGCTTATGATATTTCAGGTAATATCTGTAAACCACAGTAAAACCCCAGTACTTAGGGGGGCAGGCGCTGAGTGAGATGGTTGGGTCTGAATCTTGGCTCCATCATTTGCTAGTTCTGTGGTTTTGGGAACTTTGCATACGTTTCGAAGTCTCAGCCTCCTCGTCTGTAAAATGAAAGTAATAATAGCACTTCCCTCACTGGGTCATTGCAAAGAAGAAATGAAATCATATGTGTAAAAGTACTTGCATGCCTGGCATGGAGTAGGTGCTCAATAAATGTTAGCTTTCTATTCATCAGGTTTCATTCAAAAACATTTATGGAATGGCTTTTATATGCCAAGCACCGTTTTTAGGTAATAAGGAGAAAGCAGTGCACAGACAGGAGTTTCTACCTCTTCGCCTAAAAGGGTCAGACAAGTCAAATGCAACTGATATTAAGAGTTCATGAGTGCTTTGGAAAATATAGAGTAGGGGACAGTTTAGGTAATGGCAGAGTGGGCAGTGGTCGTTTTCCTGGTGCCCCTGAGCTGCATAAAGATTACAATCTGGGACATACAGAGTGGTGGGGGAGTTTTGGGCATCTTGTGATGACTGAGGCGGTGAAGAGATAGCACAGATCTAATGATGTTAAGGCAGAGAGTACTTGGGGGTGAAATGGGAGTAGGAGTCTCCCAGGGAACATACGGAATTCTGGGGCTCCCTCTTTATCCCTAATATTAGTTAATGGAAGCCTGGAAGGAGGTGGTTCAATAGGCCATGATTATTGTCTTTGCCATTAAACATTTCCCAGCTTGGGACAATGAATGGGCAAAAGGGGGCTTCTGGAACTCCTGAATTTTTATGTAAAATTATATATGCATGTGTGCATATGTGTAAGGAGAAGTCTGTACGTTTTATTCCATTCTCAAAGGGAAACCAGGCCTGGGACAGTTTGTTTCTTGATTCATAAGATGGTGACCACACTGAAGAGTGCCAGTTGATGTCTTTCGTCCTTGCAGAAGTATGAATAGTTTTTTTTTGCACTCTCCTCCTTGAGATGACCTTGGGTTTCCTGAACTGTCAGACCCATACCTTACTTCATTTGATGCACTTCTACTCCTTTGAGATGGCCTTTAGCCCTGAATTGACAAGAGAAGTCTGTTCAGGCAGGATATTGGAACTGAGGGTTGTACCACTAACTTCCTCAACTGATGTCCTCAGGCATCCCCTGACCACAGAGGAGGGCATAGGAGTGGCTCAACTTTAGGAACCAAGGGTAAGTTTCCAAAGGATTCCTTCAACATGCCCTCCTTTCTTTTTTTTTTTTTTTGAGTTGGAGTCTCACTCTTGTTGCCCAGGCTGGAGTGCAGGGGCACGCTTACAGCCAACGCAGCCTAGACCTGCTTTGCTTGGGTGATACTTCCGCCTCAGCCTTCCAAGTAGCTGGAACTACAGACACACGCCACCATGCACGGTTACTTTTTAGGATTTTTTTTTTAGAGAGACATGGTTGCCCAAGTTGGTCTTGAATCCCCCAGGCACAGGCAATCCTCTTGCCTCGGCCTCCCAAGTGCTGGGATTGCAGGCTGAGCCACCCTGCCCGGTCTAGGTCTCCTTTCATATGCCCCTTATGCCCAGTCTGAAAACGTCCCATTGTGCCAACTCAGGCTGTAGACAGGATGAGGTAAAAAACAAAGCACCTGGATAATCAACAAGATGGATGATGAGAGCTGACGGCCCCTAACACTGGGGACTTAGGTGGCGAAAATCCCGGATCTTTTTCCACTGGACCGAGCTTGAGATATGTGTCTGCACGTCAGAGAGACTTATCTAAAATGGCGGCCAGAAGAGCCTTCCCTTCTGGGCACTTAAAATGTCTGAATTTTGCTTCCTTATCAGCAAAACAAACAGAGGTAAATGGAAAGTAAATGTTAAACTGCATAAGAAGCCAACAGAATTAAATATAGATGAGTGACCTAATTCTAGTATGCCCACCCCTGACTTTCTACTTCATTTCTTTTTGGTCTCCTTTTGAGTTTACCACTTTATCTGCACAAGAAAGACTTTGGTTAATGACTTTGAACTCCTTTGAGTATTCTGACCTTGGAGCAGCCAGGAAATAGAGTTGTGTTCAGGATAGAGAGAGAAAATATGAAAAAAAGTAAGAGACTGGGAATTAGAGTGTCCACTGAGGAACATACACTCTTTGTCATTTTTGGAAGATTCATTGTTTAAGTTTGGAGGATTCAGGCCATCAGTGAATCATGCTACATTTGCTCCATGACTTTTTTGTAATAAGTGGAAACCCGCTAGAAGTAGGCTCTCCAAATGACTCATGTTTATTATACAATTACTGGACATAATAAAAAATTCTCCAATATGAAATATCTAATCTGATTAAATGAAATTTCCATATTAAGATACACCATCACCTAGACACTTACACATTCCTTTGGGAGAAGGGAGGTTTCAGTACCCCAACATTACATAGTAGATTAAGGTGGTCCACATGGATATGAATTGGAGCTCCGTATGCTCCCTCCCTCAGAAGCCACCTAAACCAGCACTAGAGATAGGGTCTTGGATGAGGTCTAGAGTCCCCAGTTGGAGACTGCACCCTCCAGTGTCAGCACATTGGAGGGCCCAAGGGTAAGAGGACTTCATGAGCAAAGGGAAGATATTTTAGCCTACGTGTGCTGCTATAACAAAATACCTTAGACTGGGTGAATTTTATAAACAGCAGAAATGTATTGTTCATGACTCTGGAGGCTGGGAAGTCCAGGATCAAGGTGCCAGCACATTCAATGTTTGGTGAGAGCCTGTTCCTCATGAAGAATATCTTCTATATATTCTCACATGGCAGAAGAAACAGGCAACTCTCCAGGGCCTCTTTTATAAGGACATTAACCCTCTTCATGAAAGCCCTCATAAACTAATCACCTCCCAAAGGCTCCACTTTCTTTCTTTCTTTTTTTTTTTTTGAGTTGGAGTCTCACTCTGTCACCCAGACTGGAGTGCAGTGGCCGCTCCCAGCCACTGCAGCCTCGACCTGCCGGGCTCCGGTGATTCTTCCGCCTCAGCCTTCCAAGTAGCTGGAACTACAGGCGCACGCTACCATGCCCAGCTAATTTTTTGATTTATTGTAGAGATGAGGTCTCGCCTGCCCAGGCGGGTCTCGAACCTGCGGGCTCAGGCAGTCCACTCACCTCAGCCTCCCAAAGGCGCAGGATTACAGGTTGAGCTACTGAGCCCGGCTGACTTCACTTTCTAATACCATCGTCTTGGTGATTAGGTTTCAACAGATGAATTTGGAGGGAGACACAAATATTGAGAACATAACAGGAGGGGAAAGCCTCATCTTTTCCATCTCAAAAAGTTGTTGATATTTTTCTCCTCTAACCTCCTCATTTATAAATGTGAAAGCACGAGCCCAAAAAAGTTCCATGGCTATTCCAAATTCCCACACCTAGTCAGCAGTAGTTGCAAGATGAAGATCCAGGTCTTCTAAGTCTTGGCTGAGATGAGTTTCCTATTTCTTTTCCTTTGCCAGTGTATTATTCTGGCATCACTGTGTTTGTTGTTTTTCCCCACTTCCAGAGGAGACCCTTTCATTTTTTTTCACTTTCTCTCTCCCTGCTGGTCAGTGGTCTTGAATTTCACAAGTACTACAAGTGTGAATTGCCTTGGGTTACATCTCCTGGCTGGAGTCCATGGCTGTCGATATTTTCCTAGGATGGTATCTCTCAGCAAGACTTAAGCCAATAAACGGCAAGCAGACAATCAACAAGTGTTTATTAATCCCCAGATCTTTGTTCAGCACTCAGGCTTTCTGAAGAAGTATTACATTTAATTCCTTCTATAGCAAGTGACAGATGCCCTTTTCAAAGTTGTTTAAGCAAAGAGGAAATTTATTGGCCCTAGAATACAAGCATGAATATCAAGTGATGGGAAAGGCAGAGCCACAGCTGGACCTTGTGAAAACTGGAAATAGAAACTCCAACAACATCAGTTTAGCTATCACATCTTCTTCTCCTCACATGTTGGTCTCATTCTCTACGTGGTAGAAACATGTCCATCCATATCTGTTGATCAAACCCTTTCCACTTTGGCTACTAGACTTCCTCATTGGGGTTCCTTCAAAGCCTACGGAAATTCTCTGATTTGTCTGACCTATTTCAAGTGCCTATCTCTTGATCAATCACCCATGGTGTGGGTGAAGGTGGAGAAGGCACTCACCCAACGTGGTTTAACCAACTCTAACTTGGAGTAGTTCATATCATACTAAAAGACAGCTCCCACCATAACTTTGTGGAATTTGGTGAAAAGTGGTGAAAGTGGACCATCCCAGAAAAGGAAGGGAGGGGAGGCTTAGGAAGACTGAACATTGCATCCAGTACATCTCCCTACAGGATCTTATAATTGAATGAAGAGTTAATAATTACATGCAGAAGCAACAGTGATAAAATATCGCTGTGGGGAGAAGCGGCAAGATGGCGATGGGGCAACCCGGTCTGTGAAGCCCTCTGCAAAGGAGAACTGCAGTGGGTCTCTGACTCTCGCCCTGGGGGCTGCGGACCCCAACATCGCAGCCTGCTCTTCATACGGAGCTCAGCTATTGCCACCTCTGGGGCATCACAGTGGACTGGAGAGTCACTGCAGTGCAAACGGCGCCGCTGGTGCCGCCACCACCACTGCCGCAACCCCCCCCCCCGCCCCTGCCACGTGTCTCTATGGGCTGCCATAGCATGTCGCACCACCCAGGCCAGAGGCGATCCACTTCAGTCCTTGA
>NW_007249902.1:254634-256498 GCF_000164805.1 Carlito syrichta | reverse complement strand
TTCAACCCACTATCTGCTCCATTCTCTCCCCTCTGCTAACCACATTTTATTTCAGGGAGTAAACCTACAGACCCACTGCACGAACAGATTCCAGGTCAGTGGGAAGTGGGCCCCACATTATCCACACACCTGTCAGTGAATACCAGGACCTGCAGATAGACTTTGAATCACAGCTCCCCACTTAAGTAAATTTCAAAACTGCACAAAGGATCACCTCCAACCTACAGTGCAAACCAGAATTGAACAAAGTAAGAGGGCATACATAAAGAATAGGAGATTGAACAAACAGAAGTAAAACCAATCCCTTTGCCCCTGAATAACAGAATTAAAGAAGATGGTGATGTGGAGGGAAGGAAAAAGCAGGGAGGGGGGAAAAATCACACAAATGAAGAAAAACTAAAAGAAGAATATAGGTCTCACATAGATCCCTGGGAGATCAGCCCCACTGCACAGACAGCTTCCAAGGCAGTGGGAAGTGGGTTCCAGATTATCCACACACCTGTCAGCAAATACCAGATTCTGAAACACAAACAATGACAAGCCCCTAGAATGACTGATTACATGCAACAAACCCAGACATCAAGACATTAATGGAGAGAATTGAAAAAATTGAGGAGAGACAAGAGGAAAATAGGAAGGAGCTGATGTCAGAAATAACAGCAGTAAAGAATACTGTGATAGAAATGAATAACAGACTAATAAGCATGGAAAGCAGAATCAGCTAAGCAGAAGAAAGAGTCTCAGAGCTTGAAGACCAAAACACAGAACTAACCTAAATTGTCAAAAGCATAGAAAAGAAGCTCAAAAAGACAGAATAAAACCTGCAAGAGATGAATGATCACTCCAAGAGACAAAACCTAAGAGTAATTGGGCTTCCTGAGGCAGAGAGAGAAACAGAAGCCACACTGGAACAAACGTTTCATGAAATCATTCAAGAAAACTTCCCTCATCTCATCAAGGATGAAAAAAATTCAAACACAAGAGATTCAAAGAACCCCTGCAAGACAACAAATGAGAAGACCAACTCTCAGACACATAATAATTCACCTAAACAAAGTAGTTAAAAAAGAAAAAAATCCTAAAGGCAGCAAGAGAAAAAGGCCAGACTACCTACCAGGGAAAACCAATTAGAATAGCAGCAGATTTATCCACAGAAACCCTTCAGGCTAGGAGAGCCGAGAGCCCTATCTTCAAAGTTCTAAAAGATAAACAATTTCAACCAAGAATAACCTACCCAGCCAAACTAAGCTTCATTAGTGAGGGAGAATTGAAATCTTTTCCAGATATCCAATCCCTAAGAACCTACGCTGCAACCAGACCACCTCTACAAGAAACACTTAAGAAAGTGCTGAACACAGAAGAAAAAGAAAAAAGAACAACAACATTCTTCACAAGAGTACAGGCAAAAGATTAAAAACACACATGAACCGACTCCAAAACCCAAAGAAAGACAACAAACAAACAGGAACAATTCTGTAAGAACCTTATAACAGGGATCAACTCTTGCATTTCAATTATTAGCCTAAATGTGAATGGACTAAATGCACCACTGAAAAGACATAGAATGGCAAAATGGATAAAATATCATCAGGCAACAATCTATTGCCTTCAAGAGACTCACCTCACTAGAAAGGACACCCACAGACTCAAAGTAAGAGGATGGGAAACAAACATTCAGGTGAACGGAATACAAAAGAAAGGAGGAGTAGCGATCTTAATTTCAGACATAATACCCTTCAAGCTATTAAAAATCAAAAAAGATACAGAAGGCCACTACATAATGATAAAAGGCTCAATCCATCAACAAGAAATATCTATCCTAAACATATATGCACCCAACATAGGTGCGCCAACTTTCATAAAG
>NW_007249902.1:252719-254250 GCF_000164805.1 Carlito syrichta | reverse complement strand
GAAGAAAATGGAAGGAACACAAATTCACAACCTAACAAGCCACCTAAAGAAGCTGGAAAAGCAAGACCACAAAAACCTTAATTTCAGCAGAAGAATCCAGATCACCAAAATAAAAGCCCAAATCCAGGACATAGAAGACAAAAAGATAATACAAAAAATCAATGAAACAAAAAGCTGGTTCTTCGAAAGGATAAACAAGATCGATGGTCCCCTAGCTAGACTGACCAAGAAAAAATGAGAAAAAAATCAAATAAGCACAATCAGAAACACAAAAGATGAAGTCACATCTGACCCTGAAGAAATACAAAAGATCATTAGAGACTACTACATACACTTGTATGGAAACAATCTTGAAAACCTTAAGGAAATGGAGGACTTTCTGACATCACACAACCTACCTAGGTTGGAACAAGAAGAAATTGAGACCCTAAATAGACCAATAACAATCAAGGAAATTGACTACATAATAAGAAAACTTCCTACAAAAAAAAGTCCTGGTCCAGATGATTTTCCAGCAGAATTCTATAAGACATTTAAGGAGAAGCTGATACCAATCCTACTGAAGGTATTCCAAGCGATTGAAAAAGATGGAACTCTCCCCGAATCATTTTACGAAGCCAACATCACATTGATACCCAAGCCAGGTAAAGATCTAACAAAGAAAGAGAACTACAGGCCAATATCTTTGATGAACATAGATGCTAAAATTCTCAACAAGATCCTAGCAAACCGAATTCAGCAATACATCTCAAAAATCATCCATCATGACCAAGTAGGCTTCATTCCTGGGACGCAAGGCTGGTTCAACATTCGTAAAACCATAAATGTAATTAAACACATCAACAGATGTCAAAATAAAAACCACATGATCATACCATTAGATGTAGAAAAAGCTTTTGATAAAATCCAGCACCCCTTCTTGATAAAAACCCTTGAACATCTAGGCATACAGGGAACATACCTCAAAATAGTAAAAGCCATCTACGAGAAACCCACAGCCAGCATACTCCTAAATGGACAAAAATTGGAACTAATTCCCCTGAAAACTGGAACTAGACAAGGATGCCCACTCTCACCCCTCCTGTTCAACATAGTATTGGAAGTCCTGGCTCGAGCAATCAGAGAAGAGGAGGCAATCAGGGGTATCCAAATAGGAAAAGAGGAAGTCAAGTTATCTCTCTTTGCAGATGATATGATTGTGTACCTTGAAAACCCAAGAGAATCTGTCAAAAGCCTCCTTACACTGATAAAGGCCTTTGGCAAAGTCTCAGGATACAAAATAAATGTAAAAAAGACAATCGCATTTCTCTACACCAATAATAAACAAGCAGAAACCCAAATAAAAAACAATTCATTCACAATAGCCACAAAAAAAATGAAATACCTTGGCATCTTCCTAACCAGAGACGTGAAAGAACTTTACAATGAAAATTACAAAACGCTGCTCAAAGAAATCAAAGATGACACAAACACGTGGAAAAATATCCCATGCTCATGGATTGGAAGAATCAACATTGTGAAGATGTCCATG
>NW_007249902.1:240372-252236 GCF_000164805.1 Carlito syrichta | reverse complement strand
CCATCCTGGATCTACAAGGAACTCAAACATGCTGAAAAGAAAAAAACAAACAACCCCATTATAAAATGGGCAAAAGGTATGAACAGACACTTCACAGAAGAAGACATCCAAGCAGCCAATAAACACATGAAGAAATGCTCAACCTCACTAATCATCAGGGAGATGCAAATCAAAACCACAGTGAGATACCACCTAATTCCAGTCAGAATGGCAATTATCAACAACTCAAAAAATAACAGCTGCTGGAAAGGGTGTGGTGAAAAGGGAACACTTTTACACTGTTGGTGGGAGTGTAAACTAGTGCAACCTCTGTGGAAAGCAGTGTGGCGATTCCTAAAAGCTCTAATAATCAACCTTCCATATGACTCCGCAATCCCCCTACTGGGAATATACCCTGAAGAACTCAAATCACTCTATAAAAAAGATACCTGCACACGTATGTTTATCGCAGCGTTGTTCACAATAGCAAGAACCTGGAAACAACCATGCTGCCCATCAAAAGAGGACTGGATTTTAAAAATGTGGTACATATACACAATGGAATACTACGCAGCCATAAAAAAGAAAAAAATCATGAATTTCACAGCAACCTGGATGGAACTAGAGTCTATAATACTGAGTGACCTCTCACAGAAACAAAGATCCGAGTATCACATGTTCTCACTCTTATAATGGGCCTTGAACATCCAATGTAATACTATAAGAAAATGACCGACGGTACTAGGAAACTGTGGGGTGCGGGAGGGAGATGGGATTAACAGTAGCAAATATCTGTCTGAGGATGGGGAAACACCTATTATCAACAGGGTGCCTGAATGAAACATAATTGTATACCTAACCCTTAACTGTACCCCACAAAACCATAATAAAAAATATTTTAAAAAAATATATATATATATATCAGTGTGTTACTGATGATTAGAAGTAGGTAAGCAAAAAGGGCTGGTATTGTCAAGAATGATGCCACCCAGTGCTGGCCTTCTCAGATTGGGCTATAGGAGTAAAAGAAGCTTGATTATAACATGATTTTTTTCTCCAGGAGCCTTAATTTTGAGTAAAATTCAGATGAGTCCATGAATACCAACATATAGCACAGATATGCTATGGGGAATGATACAAAATTTATATGACTCTTCAAATAATAAAGTACAGATTTAAAAAATAAAGCAATTCAAGCTTTTTTGGCTTGGGACTCCATTTTTTTAAGAAGAAGTTTTAAGAGTCTGGAGGATATCTGGGAGTTCAAGAAGCTCTGTGGTCTTGGAATACTTACTTAGTTCCTCTGGGCTAAAAGAATTTAAGTTGGGTGGAGAAGGATGAGACAAGCCGTAGAAGGGAATTTCTGAACTCCTTCTGGCAATAACATTTTGTGCAGGTTTTTGTTGTTGTTTTGTTCTGCTTACTTTGGGAAGCAGGATTTAAGCAATACAGCCACAAACTAGATGAGGTCTAATGAGTTTATAGTGCTTTTACCTCAGTTCTGGGATCTGCAGACTGTCCTACTGATTAGCATATTATCCTCAGTACTTTCTAGGTAAATGCTGTTTAAGTAATGCGAATGAGTCGAGCTGCTTTGCTAATTAGGGAGTTAGACTGGAGGACACCAGGCCTCAGACAAATAGGAAAAGAGAATAAAGAGAGAATGGAAGTAGTTAGAATGAGGTCAGTGGAGGCAGGAGACCTTTGGGTAGCTGTCGGATAGCTGCCTAATAGGCAATTGAGCCCCAAAAGAAGTAGGTTTGGAAACATGAAGATAGTCTTCTCCCTGGGGCAGCTCGACAGCACCTGATTTGCACCAGGCTTTTTACACCTACTCCAATAGAAACCATGCCATTCTTGTCTAAGAGACACCTCCCCACTTGTATTCCAAACACCTTCCTCCCCCACTCCTCTTGGATCACTTGACTTCTAGTCATTATCACTTCTCTTGGATATTTTTCTCTCTGTGTCCCCGCTGGTATCTTCCATCAGCATTAAAGATGCTAAGTCCTTTCCCGTATGAAACGCCAGACAAAATGCCACTCACTCGATGTCAGACCCTCACTAAAAGAACCCTACCTACATCCTGCCATTTACAGCTGTAGACAAAAGATGTCAAAATCTGTAAAATACTTAAGATGATTTGTTCTGAGCCAAATGTGTGTGACCCAGGCCCAAGATACTGTCCTCAGGAGGTCCTGAGAATGTGTCTGCTGTAGCTGAATGGTAGCTTGTTTTTTTTTCTCAGTTGTCAGATGTGGCAACGCTGTGCTGCGTACCTGGGTAGCTTGCATTTATACAATTTAGGAGGACAGAAGTTATAGGAAACCATGAATCAATAATGTGAGATTTACACTGGTTCAGTCCAGGAAGGAGGGACATTTGCAAGCAGAGACCTGCGGGCTATAGGTAGATTCAAAGATTTTCTGACTGATAATTAGTCAGCTAGATTTACCTAAGGAATTTTAAAAGCAATAAAGGAAAGGGGCATAAGGAGACAAGTTTCTGGATTGGTAGATGAAGCTTTATGAGTGGTGGCAGATTTCAGAGAAAACAGGGAAATATCTTAAAAGGTACCTGGAGTCCCCAATAGACAGCTTTATGGGGGTCATAAAATATTTTGATTTTCCTTCTTTATCTGTTTTGTGACAAATGCTAGATCCAGGTTGGAAAGTTAAAAAAAATAAAATAAAAGCCTGTTTCTCCAGGTCCCTTAGTTAGGAATTTGGCAAGGCAAAGAAAAAGGTCAGAGTTTAGTTGTCACAGCCAAGCTCCCTTAAGTGTCTGCACTCTGTCTTCACTTCCCTGCCTCCCATTCAGTGATCTACTCAGTGATTCCGTACCCACTTTTCATTCCTTGGAAACTCCTCTTGCTGAAGTCACCAAATACATAATTACTCCTGGGTCCAGTGGACTTGTCTTCACTCTTGTTCTCACTTGCCTCTGAGGAGCATTTAACTCCTTGAGCTGACTAACTGACTCCTTCTAGAAATTCCCTCCTGGTTTCCATGACACTCCATTCTTCTGGTATCTTATCCTCCTGTCTTTTTTATTTATTTATTTTTTTTAACCCCCTTTTCTTTTGCTCATCTCTGCTCTTTCTCTGTGATGGAAAAAAAACAAATCAAAATATTTTCTCTACTCTCTCAGATTCAGTGGCTGGGGGCCTGTGAATCAAACTAATAAGAGACAGATGAATGGGAGAAAAGGTACATTTTCTATGCAATATTTATGTGCATAGGAGTTCACAAAAAAGGAGTGAAACTCAAAGAAGTGGTTAGATTCAGGGGCTTATATACCATTTTAACAAAGGAAAGGAGGTTTGAACTTCAAGGGATGATAAACCATAGAAAAGTAACTAGGAAATATACACACAAACTGATGGAAGAGAAAGGTTGTTTTAGTAAAGTCTATTAATGCAAACTTGTCTTGGTGTTGATGCCTCATCTCCAGTGATAAGTTTGTTCTTCTCTTTCTGGTACAAGGAGCATTTTTCTCAAGGGGGAAATTTATGCCCAGATTTTAGTCAGATAAGAGGAGGGCAGAAACCTTCCCTGCCTCTGTTGACCCTCAGTTGCCTTTGGCTCAAAATAATCTTTATGCTAAAGTGGTGTATTTTGGGGTGACACATTCTGATCTTCTTCACTGGCATCATCAGTTTTTTTCTCTACTGGACCACTCCCATCAGCATACACACAAACTTTTATTTCTCCCAGCTTAAAAAAAATCCTCTCTTGTCCCCTCTTCCTACTTTGGCTTCCTTCCATTTCTTTCTTCTTTTTACAAAAAGTTTCCAGAAAGAGTTGTCTGCAGTACCCTCTCCAGCCCTTCTTCTCCTTTGTCATATCTCTGTTCCTGATACTCCACCAAAACAGAATCAAGTTCAATTTGGATATACTAAAGTCTACTCAATCTTAATTTATCTGAAACTAAACTTTCCTGTCATAGACTTGTTCTATCCACAACTCGGGTATAAAATCCCATTCTTTACTTGTTCAGGCCAACACCTTGAAGTCATGCTTGACTCTAGCCTTTTTTTCACAGTCTGTGTTTAAAGTCATCATATTCTGTTGGCTCTGCTATGAATTGAATTTTTGGGTCCCCTCTACCCAAGTTTCTATGTTGAAGCCCTAATCCTCAGTGCGATGGTATCTGGAGGCGGAGCCTTTGGGAAATAATTAGGTTTAGATGAGGTCATGAGGATGGAGCCCTCATGATGGGTTTCTTGATCTCACTTATGATGAGATAAAAAGATCAGAATTCTTTCTTTCTCTGCCATATGAGAATGCAACAAGAATGTATCCAGCACTTTGATCTTTGACATCCTAGCTTCCAGAACTATGATAAATATATTTCTGCTGTTTAAGTCACCCAGCCTATGCAGCCCAAGATAAATAAGAAAGATTCTGTCTTTAATTATCTCTAGATTCATACTGCTCCTCATCAAGTCCATGGTTGCCACTCCAGTGAAAGCCATGACATCTCTCACCTGGGTCAATGCTATAGCCTCCTTGCCTCTGCTCTTGACCTTTTAAGTATTATCTCATCATAGCTAGATATTCCTGTTAAAATGTAAGTTGGATCAAGTCATTCCTCTCCTCAATACCTTCTCACTCAAAGTAAGATTTAACTCTCTTATGGAATCCTCTGGGGTCTGCTACTCCCCACCCTTGTTCCCATCTCTTATACTCTTGTTCATTCCTCTCCAGCCACGCTGGCCTCCTTGCATCCAGACTTGCTCCTGCTTCAGGGCCTTTGCACTTTCTATTCCCTCTGGCTGAAATACTTTTCTCCCAGATATCTACAAACCATGCTTCCTCCCCTCCTTTGAGTCTTTGCTCAACTGTCATCTTCTTTATAGGTACTTTCTTGACCTTGAAATCCAGACTTTTCAGTCTCCTTCTCCAAACTTATTATCCACATTCCTGTCTTTTTCTTTCTTTGGCATTTTTACTATCTGCTGTACTAGCTAATATTTTACTTATTTATTGATTATTCTTTGTCATTCCCACTGGAATATAAACCCCATGTGAGCTGGCATGGGGTTTATATTGTTTACAAGTGGATTCCCAAATCTATTATATAATAGGTCCTTTACACATATCTGTTGAATGAATATAGTCATTTGAGTATCACATTTACAGTTTTTGCAATATTTTTATTTTAATTGACTCAACAATTATTTTAAAAAATTCAGTTTCCTTACAAAGAAACTTTATATCACTGCTATAAATTTAAAAGTACTACTTACCATAAATAAAAGGTATGCCTCAACACACTTACAATAAGTTCATAGCTATTAAATAAACAGAAGTTTATTTCTATGTAATCTAAACTCAATTTAGCACCAATGGTATTGAAATGACACTTGGGGAAACATTTCTGTAAATGCTCTTATTTCTTGGCGTTCTGCCCTAGATTATTTCTTTTAATATACTCTCCCTGGGAAAAGTCATCAGCAGCAAATGATCTCAATTTCTGCATTGTTTTGACAACAATTATCAGATGCCAACTGGGTATCCTACAATTTCATTTATTCTGATACTTGCTACCCAGAGTTGGCACAGTCCTCACAAGTTAAGAACAAAGTTTTCAGCAAGATTGCCCCCACTTCAGACACTAGCCAATAGTCTCAAGGACCATCCAAATGTCTGACCAAATGGCTGCAAATTCAAGAGTTTATATGACCCTTTCAGGTTAAATAATTTGCTAGAACATCTCACAGAACTCTCTGAAAGAGCTATACTCATAAATACAGTTTTATTATAAAGGATACAACTCAGGAACAGCCAAACAGAAGATACATGAAAGGCAAGGTCTGGGAAGAGATAGGGACACAGAGCTTCTAACCTTTCTCCTCATGGAATCCAGGTGCATTACCCTCCCAGTACATCAATGTGTTCACAAACCAGAAAGTTCCCCAAACTTTGGTGTCCAAAGTTTTTATTGGGTCTTCATTATGTAACCATGATTGATTAAATCACTAGCCATGTAGCAAGTAGTGCCCTAGTATCTGGGGTTGGGAGGGAGTGAAGACCCAGTCATAGTCTGCTGGGGGAATCATGTATATAAACGCAACTGCAATAAAATATCATACGTCTTACAAAAGAGGAATGAGAATGAGAAGTGTACTGTGAGAAACACTGAGTGTGATTATGTTGGATTATTGCTCCCAATTCTTTACTCTTTTCTATAAATAATTATACACCTATACCCTCTGCCATATGCTTTCTAGGACCTGTCATAACAGTAAGCAGAATATATACCCCCACTCCATTTAATTGGACTTGGCTCTGTGACTTGCATAGAACAATTAATATGGGTAGAAGTAAAATGACAATTCACCAGTTCCAAGCAGACAGTTTAAGAGATAGAGCAAATTTATATCCAACATCTCACACATTTGTCCTTGCTTATAAAGGAGTATGTCCCAAGCAGCCATTGCTCTTCCAGGTTGAGTCTGAGAATAAAAACATGGACCGGGCGCGGTGGCTCAAGTCTGTAATCCCAGAACTTTGGGAGGCTGAGGAGGGATGATTGCCTGAGCCTACAGGTTCGAGAACAGCCTGGGCAACATGGTGAGACCTCGTCTCTAAATAAATAAAAAAATTATCCAGGCATGGTAGCTCACACTTATAATTCCGGCTACTTGGAAAACTGAGGCAGAAGGATCGCCTGAGCCCAGCAGGTCGATGCTGGGGTGGCCATGAGTGTGCCATTGCACTCCAGTCTGGGTGACAGAGTGAGACTCCAACTCAAAAAAAGAAATCACATGGAGCAGCAGGTTTAAACTCCAAATACAGATAAGAATCTAGGCTATCCCAGCTGAGCCAAACCAATTCACAGGCAATCTATGTTCCCATATCATGAAATAGATAATTTTTTTGTCAGCATAGCATTATCATAGCAGAAACCTGCTAATACACTGACTATTCATTCAGCTACCATGGTAGAGTATGAGACATAAGGAAAAGACTACATGACCATGGCAATTTCCCAGCACACAATGCCCACAATTCTCTTGGGCTAGCGTGGTGAGAGCAGTAATTTTTCTGCCTGTTGTAGACAATTACAGAAAAAGCCAATACAATGAACCCAGTGGTTTATTCCACACATTGTGAAACTTGGAATCCAGATGTGGCAAGAAAGAAACATGGGGATCCCTAAATGGATCTGGCCTGTTTATAGCTGGAAAAGCTACCTTAGATTTACAGGTATTTCTCCAACTGCTTGAGTTTTCCTAATGCAAGCAAGTTGTAGTGGCATTGGCCAATTAGAGCACACAATTTTAGCTGTGCAGAACATCAGGGTTCTGATACAACCACAGTGTAACTATCACCACTTGAATGAGAAAAGCAGGTCTTCCAAAGCAGAGAAACTACCTGCCAGGGTGGTTGGTTTCTCAGCATGGATTTTCTTTTGTTGGCTATCTGTAGTTGTGAACTGTGCTACAATTTGTTGTTTTGTGCTAACAGTGGGCAGCAAAGATGATGAAACTGTATAAAAGGAACTCTCTAACTTCTAAACTCTTTATTCATTGCAATAATTTTGATTGTAAATGGAAGGTGGTCAGGTTAGTGATTAAGAGAAACACTCTGGGCTGGGTTTGGTAGCTCAGCCTGTAATCCCAGCACTCTGGGAGACCGAGACAAGTGGATTACCCGAGCTTGCGGGTTCGAGACCAGCCCGGGCAACACTACGAGACCTCGTCTCTACAATAAATCAAAAATTAGCCAGGTGTGCCTGTAGTTCTGGCTGTAGCTCAGCTTGGAAGGCTGAGGCGGAGGGATCGCCAGAACCCAGCAGGTTGACACTGGGGTGGTCGTGAGCGTGCCACTGCCCTCCAGCCTGGTAGACAGAGTGAGACTCCAACACACACAAAAAAGAGAGAAACCACTACGAATTAGACTTCTTTGAATTAGACTTTGAGTCTAGGCTTCATTAAAAGTGGTGTAAAAATGACTTACGTGCTCAGTCTCAGTTTCTTCATTTGTGAGATGAGGATAATAATAGTTATCTTTAGGATCATAAGAAGTCAATGTGCGGCCTTAGCACAGTGCTGAACAGATAATAAGCAGTCAATAAATAATAGAAATTATTAAAGGATGAATTTTATTAGTGAAACTTTTCCTGGGAAAGCAGCTGTTCATTCTAGAAAGACAGACTGTGTCATGGCATTTGCTTTGACCTTCACTATTGGAAAAAAAAAAATCTCAGGACCTAAATCATGATTAATTTTTATGCTATGTTTATGAACAGCTAAGCTCTTTCTACTTCGGTGCTCTGAAAGGAATAAGGGTCAAAGACAGAAAATTTAGACTCACCACAAAATGAACATTTTCTGAACCTTTAGTTGGTTAAGATAAAACAGACTGGCCTCTCTCAGAATGAACTGCGGGCAAATTTTGAGACAAACATTTCGTGTACTTGGATTCTTCCGCACATACCACACTGGAATGACAGCAAGTGTGCTACAGAGTGGTCGTGGCGAAGTACTCTTCCAATTTGCCAGGAAGACAAGAAACATTTCAATAGCTTATGTGCTACACAAACAATAGGTCACCTAATTCTCAGATCTACTCATTTCCTGACTGCAGAGAATGCTAGTATGGGCAGCCTTGGATTTATGGAAAATACGGTTAACGAGAAAAGTTAATTCTCTTCAGAAAATCCAAGTTGATATTGGTAATAATGGTTCTGATTTACAAGAAAAGAGATGTTATAAGCCATATCTGGCTGTTTATCTTGAACGATACTGCAGGTGGTGTGTGTGTATGTGCATGTGTGCACACGCGGGTACATGGGAAGGTTATTCATTTGAAATGAACAAGCAATTGTAACTTTCAAATTATATGAATCAGTCATTTGAAACATGTCTCAAATTCCTCCCCTGGAAAAATAAAATATTATTTCTACTTCCAAGCCTTGGTCTTCTAGCTCTTTTACTTTTCCCCAGACATTTCAGAAAGCATTGGACTCAGAGGTGAAGCTAAAGGAATTTACAAATTTATTTTCTGTAATTCAGAGCTTAGAACTTGTTTCCATTCAAAATATATATAAACACTGCTGAATTCACTTGGAAAAGAAGCTGTTAGTTTAAGGTGTAATCCTAGAGCAAAGATCAGTATGACTCACATGAAAAATTAAGGATGAGTCGCATAGTAAATATACACTTTATTTTATTTTTTAGAAAGAAAATATATGCCATTTTGCCTATCTAAAAAAAGAATAAGGAATATATGCAACTATTCAATAAGTAAAATAAATAGGAAGAAATATACATAGCAAGCTTGCATTGTGGAGAGGAAGTGGGAGAGAGAGAAAGAGAGAGGAAGAGAGAATAGAAAGAGGCATAGAGAGAAAGAGTGAAAGTAAAAAAAGAACCGAATATAGACAACACAAATGCATAAACATATACAAGACACTTTCAGTGGGTAGCATTACTGTCTATTCCTCTTTTAAGGCAATTATTATATTTTCTAACTCAAGGTCCAAATTGGGATGCTTAGTTTGGGGCACATGCACTGTGGTATGATGAAATTTACCTCTACCACTTTGTAAGATTGTTAGCAGTTGCTCATATGAAGACTAATATTCATCCTTTAATTTATCACAATTCACCTTAAATTATTATCATACTAGTTGATAAACAACATTAGAACCTTACAACCTTATAATTACACTTGTTCCTCCCACCTTTTCTGTTATTTTTCATATATTTTACTTTGAGTATATTATAAACCTAAGAATATGTTGTTACATATACTTTAAGTGGTCAATAGTTTTATAAAGAAAATGTTTTAAAAATTATTTTATATTAATGCACGTACTTATCCTTTCAAGTGCTTTTAATTTTTACTTCCATCTGCAGTTGTAGAAATAGATCATTCTCCCTTCAGCCAGAAGAAATTTTCATAATACATATTTCTTGATGCAAGTCTGCTGATCATTCTCTCAGTTTTCTTATATTCTGAAAATAACTTAATTTTTCCTTCCTTTCTAAAGGATATTCTTGCTGAATAGCATGTTTCAGGTTGATAATTTTTTTTTCTTTCAGCACATGCAAGATATTTCATCATTGCCAATGAAAAGTCGGTCGTTATTCTTGTTGTTCCTATACATGTAATGTTATTTTTCCTCCAACTACTTTTAAGATTTTCTACTCATCACACACACACACACACACACACACACACACACACACACACACACACACACACATATTTTGAGTTGGAGTCTCACTCTGTTGCCCAGACTGGAGTGCAGTGGCCGCTCCCAGCCACCGCAGCCTCGACCTGCTGGGCTCCGGCGATCCTTCCGCCTCAGCCTTGCGAGTAGCCGGAATTACAGGCACGCGCTACCACGCCTGGCTGATTTTTTGATTTATTGTAGAGATGAGGTCTCACTGTCCAGGCGGGTCTCGAACCGCGGGCTCAGGCAATTCACTCACCTCAGCCTCCCAAAGGCGCAGGATTACAGGCTGAGCCACTGAACCCGGCTGTCATCACATATTTTTAATAGTTTAAGTACAATGCACCTAGATATTTTTCCTTCTTTGTGTTTATTCTGGTTTGTATTTCCTGTGCTTTTAAAATGCATGAGTTGAAGTGTTTCATCCATTTTGTAAAATCTGGAGTCATCATTTCTTCAAACATGTTTCTTCTTTATTCTCTCTGTGTTCTATTTCTGAGACTTCAATTGCACTTGTTTTAGTTGAGTTTACATTGTTCCACAGGTCTTTGATATTGTGTTATTTTTACAAATGTTTCTTTTCCCTTATGCTTCACTTGGAATAATTTCTATTCACTCACTTTGGCTCACTAGTCCTTTGTTCTGCTCTGTCCAGTTTGATGTTAAGTCCATCCAACAAATTCCCCTTTTAAAAAAGATATGGTATATTTCAGTTATAGAATTACTATTTGCTTTTTTTGAATAGCTTTCCTTTATTTGCCAAAATTCTTCATCCCTAGCCCCATTATGTCCCTCTTTTCTCTAAATTTCTTAATATACTTATTATAATAATAATGCTTATAATAAAAATAATGGTAAATAATTTTTCTTCTAAAAATTTTACCCTATGAATCATTTGTGGGTCTGAGATAGCAACATGTTTTTTTATTTCTCTTGACTATGAGTCACATTTTCTTGCTTCTTTGCATGCCATAATTTTTTATTGTATTTCACATATGGCATATAAAAGATCAGTAGAGACTAAAGTAGATGATAATTTCCTCCAGAAAGGCTCACAGTTTTGTTTGACACACAGTGATTGTTAAGGGCTGAGCTCATCCATCTAATCAGCGGTTGAGCAGAATTGGAATTGGATTGCCAGTAGAGTCAACTTCAGTTCACTCTGGTTCAAATGTCTTGGTGGAGATCACCCCCCGCCCCAGCAGGATCTTGGGACCTACGCACCACAAGACTGAGATCTTCTCGAGTTTTCTACCTTATTCCAGGATTTCTGATGATTTTGCTTTTTGAAAAAAATCCCCATAGGTGTGAACTGGTAGATTGGAAAGGCTAACTTTGAGTTTGGGGCTCTTCCAGATTCCAATCCATCACGCCAGCCCCAGGCACTGCCATTAAAAGCTTGGCTGATTGCTCCTTATTTTCTCCAAGTTCCTCAGCCCCCAGACTCAGCAACTGCCTTAAGAATTGAAATGATCAGCCGGGTTCAGTGACTCAGGTGGCTCAGCCTGTAATCCCGCGCCTTTGGGACGCTGAGATGAGTGGATTGCCTGAGCCCGAGGGTTCGAGACCCGCCTGGGCAGGCGAGACCTCATCTCTACAATAAATAAAAAAAAATTAGCAGGGTGTGGTAGCGCGTGCCTGTAATTCCGGCTACTCGGAAGGCTGAAGTGGAAGGATCGCTGGAGCCCAGCAGG
>NW_007249902.1:167436-240352 GCF_000164805.1 Carlito syrichta | reverse complement strand
GTGACCACTGCACTCTAGTCTGGGCGACAGAGTGAGACTCCAACTCAAAAAAAAAAAAAAAAAATTGAAATGATCGTTCATCTACTCACTCCAAAATTACCTTCATTCTCTGTGGATTTCAGTTTACATGCTTCCACAGTCTTCAATGAGTTGAAGAGAAATAAGACTTTTTTTCTTTTTAGTTTACCTGATATTTTTGTTGCTATTAGAGTGATGATCTTTCATGAGTTCCTATATCCAAAATGATAACAGAACTCTTTTTTTCTCTTTTTTTTGGGGGGGGGAATGAAAGTGGAAGTTTTTTTTTTCTTTACATGTTCAATTTCTTTTTTCTGAGTTGGAGTCTCACTGTCACCCAGGTTGGAGGGCAGGGGCACACTCATGGCCACCCCAGTGTCGACCTGTTGGGCTCTGGCGATCCTTCTGGCGCAGCCTTCCAAGTAGTCAGAACTACAGGCATGTGCTACCATGCCCAGCTAGTTTTTTACGCATTGTAGAAACGAGGTCTCACCAGGTTTCTCTGGGCTGGTCTCGAACCCGCGGGCTCAGGCAATCCACTTGCCTCGGCTTCCCAAAGTGCTGGGACTATAGGCTGAGCCACAGAGCCGGGCCCATGTTCAAATTTTTAATGAAAAGAGGATACAAACAAAAAAGTTGGGAGATGATTGACATAAAAGGAATTGCAATTCTGCTGCCAGAAATGATAGCAGTACTCTTGAGTCTGATTCTTATGAGCTGATTCCTTTGGCAGCCCATTGTATTTAAAAATAAGGTGATTGACAGTCTATAAAAAAGATATCTGTGCACGCATGTTTATTGCAGCACTATTCACAATAGCAAAAACATGAAACCAACCATGTTGTCCATCAAAAGCAGACTGGATAAAAAAAATGTTGTATATATACATGATGGAATATTATGCAGCCATTAAAAAGGACAAAATTGTGAACTTCACAGCAACTTGGATGGATTTAGAGTCTATCATACTCAGTGATCTATCACAGAAACAAAGAACTGAGTGCCACATGTTCTCACTCATAAGTAGACCCTGAACATTTATCATAATACTACAAGAAAGGGATTGGGAGTAGCAGGACACTGCTGGGAGGGGGGTAGTAGGGGACATAACATTAAAAAGGGTACCTGATCCCAAACCAGGCAAAGTGAGGACCAATGGGAGGCCCAAACTTCACCTGTATGATGACCACTTATATATCTAACTCTGAATTATACCCTGCATCTTTAAAAGAAAAATTAAAAATAACAAAGTAAACCACTTAAAAATAAATAAGGTGATTGGTACTTTATCACATTAAATATACTCACAGGTGATTTTTCTCATCTGCAGAGCTCAAAATCAACTAACTTAAGAACTTTTCAAATTGTACTTTCCTGCCTCCTTGAAATAATGTGATAAAGATGAAATGAAAGACCTAATTTATAGAATGCAAGTGAAGAGAAACTCTTTACTAAGTGCCAGGATGTAGTATGTCCCTAAGAACTCTGATTGGTCCTTTACATACGCATTATTTTTTAAATATAAAATGTTTATTGGGCATTTATACTGGAGTGGAGAAAATAGTAGAAGTGGAGGTTGCATGGGAATCCTGGAGTCAAGTTCCTGGAGAACTTGAGTAGGGATGAGGAATAGATCTTTCTGAGAGAGGAGGGATGCTGAATAGTTCAGGTGTTGGGCTTGGGAACGAACTTACTTGCTCCTGATTTAGTGTGAACCAGGAAACAGGCATCTGGACCCCACGTGTAAGCTACACACTCTGATGCTTGGTTCTGGTTCTCTGTTCAAAAATAGGACCCGTAGGCACCACCAGGGTAGAAATAACAAAATAAGACAGCCTCACAAGTGCGGAATGCTTAGTTACCCTGAATTTTCTACTACTTCACGGATAATTCAGTTACTTTCTCTGTTCCATTTCCTAGGAAAGATTTTGTTTGTCATGGAAATAATGACACCACATGATCGTGCCCTAAGGTGAAGGGCTGGCTCCTATGCTTTTAATGCAGCTGGGACACAATTGATGAAGTTGTACCCACATTATACTCCACATTATACTCCCTGGGAAATGGTATGCTTTGAATGATGTCCCCATATAGTTACGGTGACACCTGTTAAAAGAAAATCAGCAGTTTCTTGCTGCCCTTGTCATGTAACCTTTTACTGTCCTTATCACGTAGCCTTTATTTCCACTCTGTGCTGTTTCACTTGCCACATATTTTTTCTCCCTCCACTCCTCTCCCCCCACTTCCCCTCTCCTCCCATCCCCTCCCTCTCCTTTCCTCCCCCCTGCCCTGTTAACTCCCTCTCCTCCCTTTTTCTTTCCTTCCCTTTCTTTTGTTTTCTTCTCTTCTTTCTTTCTCTTTTTCCCTAGAATCATAAATCCTGTTGGTTTCACTCATATTCCTTTATTCGAACTTGGGATGATCAATGTTATCTCATCATTATCCTCTCTGCTTTCTGCGGCACACTTACATTTCCAGACCGCTTTTGCGTGTAGTAACGATAATGACGATGGTGGTGATGGAGACAATAATACGTACTTATGTGGTACTTTGTTGGTTGCTATTCTAAGTGCTTTACATGTACTGACTCATTAAAGTCTAAGAAAATTCCACTGAAACAGGTATCATTTTTATCCTTATTTTACAGATGAGGAAGCTAAGGTACTGAGTGGTTCAATAACTTGCTCAGAATCATTCAATTGGCAAGTGGCAGGACCATGATTTTATCCCAGGCAGTCTCGTTTTAGAGCAAATACTCTTAAGCACTGTCTTAAATTGCCTCTTGCTTAATAGCCTCATTTACTTCTTCTCCTAAACCCATGAGATCCTTAGAGAGAATGCTACTCTTCTTATTTTACAATTGAAGAAACTGAGGCTAGAAGTGACCAGAATACCCTGAAAAGGCAGAGTTTGCATACAAGTCTCATAAAGTCACACCTTAGCCTGTAAACTCCAACTTCTTATGTTCCTGTCCTCCCTAAATGCTTGTGTGTCTTATTACCATAACCTCTCAAAATTCCTCCACCCACAGGATTTTGGAAGAGAATAAGGACAGGACATTTGTGGCAGGGCTTGGGACAGCCTAAATTTTAGGGCCCAATCCTCCGCTGATGGAGTGGAGCAGGAGAGAATAAGATATTCTATAGAGATGTGGGGGCTAGGCTCGGTGGCTCAGGCTGTAATCCCAGAACTTTGGGAGGCCGAGGCGAGTGGATTGCCTGATCCCATGGTTTCGAAATCAGCCTGGGCAACTTTACGCGACCTTCACCTTTACAATAAATCGAAAATTAACTGGGCATGGTAACACATGCCTGTAGTTCCAGCTACTTGGAAGACAGAGGCGAAAGGATCGCAGGGGCCCAGCAGGTCGATGCTGAGTTGGCCTTGAGCATGCTGCTACACTCCAGCCTGGGCGATGGAGTGACTCCAACTCAAAAAAAGAGAGAAATGTGGACGACTAGGTAAAGCAAGCCTAGCCGGCTCCAGGTGCCAAATTCTCTGTTTCTACAGCATAGTATGCTAATAAATTTGAGCAGCTCAGATTTGTCATCCAAAGTTATAAAGTCCCTCATTTCTATCACTGGTGAATGGATTCCAGAAGTAGCAGCAATGGCATTGGGTGACAGGAAATTTCAAAATATTGAGAGAGGAGGAAGAACTCAAGTTGCCTAGCTATTTAAGGAGAACCGGTCTTCTGCTTTGGGAGTGGGAAGTGTGTGTGTTACTTTAAAGCATCAGATGTTTAGAAAAGATCCCTCCTTACTCTAAAGGTCAGTGTATCAGTTGGAATACTTTGGGCTGCAGATAACAGAAAACCTACCTAACAGTGACTAAAGTCTTAGTATATTTAGTATTTAATAAAAAAGAGCAAAAGTATCTTTGCATTTTGGTAGCTCCAACTTTGGTTGGTTGGTAACTGCTGTGGTTTGCATGTATGTGTTCCCCAAATTCATGTGTTGGAGCCTAAGACCCAATGTAATAAAATCAAGAGGAGGGAGTCTTTAGGAGGTGAAGGTTCCACCCTCATGAATGGGATTAGTACTCTGGGAAGTTAGCACGGCCCTTCCATGCATCCACCTCCTGCCATGTGAGGACGCAGTAATTAGGCGCCTCGTGGAAGCAGAGAGTAAGCCTTCACCATACAGCAAATCTGCTGGTGCCTTGATCTTGGACTTCGCAGCTTCCCAAACTGTGATAAATAAATTTCTAATATTTATAGCTGATTCAGTCTCAGTGCTTTGTTAAGGCAGCACAAACAGACTGAACGAATAATTTAACAAAACAATCAGAACCCAGACCTTTTCATTCTGCCATCCTCTGCATTTTAGATTTCTATTCTCATCCTGAAAGTCTCATAATCACAAGGTGGTTGCAGAAGATTCAAGTCACCACATTTCCTCCTAATCACGAAAAAAAACAGGAAACAAAAGCAGTCATGGTGCTGAGAAATTATCTAATGTGTATCTCTTTTTTATCAGGGAGAAAAGTGTTCCTCAGCTCACTTCCCTTTTCTTTTTATAGACCAGTACACCAGCATGTGGCTACCTATGACCACATGGAAAACTGAGTATACTGAAAAAAAAAAAACTTGCCAAGTTTGTCATGTTTGAATTAACAGACACAATCATGACTCACTTCTCAGGGCTGTGTACTTGGCAATTCAAATAAAATCAGGATTCTATTAGTGCTGTATTGTGTGCATGGTATTTTACTTCAAAATACTTCAGGATAAGTGACGAGATGTGTATGTGTGCAAGTTGACACTAATCAACACTCTAAGAATGAGTGGTTAATTCGTATATGAAGAGTCCTTATCTGAATCACTACTTTTGAGTTAGTTAATTAACATATGGAATGTTAGAAATAGTTTTTTTTTGATGAATTTAGTTGTGCTTACGATGAGTTAGGAGTGGAGTAGCTGAATTCACCACTTGCACATAAATCAGTGCAGAAGAAATGAGCATGTCCAATCATCAGTCCTAGAGGCGGAAGTGCTGGAGCCTGTTGGTCCCACATCTACTCCCTTCAAGGAGGGTTCCCACTTGCTGGCCCAGTAACAAGGCCTCAGATGATGATTTTGGGAAATCAATTTCTGAGGGAGCTATTCCTGCAGGGGGCTTGTCAGAGAACCTGAAGGCAGAGAGAGGGTATCCACACTTGTATCTTTTTCAAGATGCAAGTGGTATTGGCCTGATTGCTAGAAAACATCTGTATGGTTGGTGGAATTTGACCTGAGACTTGCTTTCATTCTAAGACACCACCTTGGAACAATGTTGCAAGACTAAGGATATGTCATGTCCTCCTGCCTCTAACCATCAGAGGTTACCAGCAGACACTGAAAAGAATCTGATATTTGCCAAACAGCCAAATTAGCTTAGGTTTAGTCACTCTAGTTAGCCAAAAAGAAAAGGGGATGATTGTTGGGAAGATCCTGAGACCAATAATATTACATCATGAGATGCTAAACTGAAAAATTTTAACCGAAGCACCACAATACAATGGATACGAAATCCCTTAATGAGGTGATAAACCAGAATACAATGAAAAAAAAAACTATTTCAGAACACGGTCAATAGTTGGTTTTGAAAAAGGTTTTATGCCGGGCTCGGTGGCTCAGCCCATAATCCCACTTCTTTGGGAGACTGAGGTGAGTGGATTGCCTGAGTCTGCGGGTTCGAGACCCGCCTGGGCAACTTGGCGAGACCTCATCTCTACATAAATCAAAAATTAGCCGGGCGTGGTAGCGCGCGCCTGTGGTTCCAGCTACTTGGAAGGCTGAGGCGAAAGGATCGCCGGAGCCCGGCGGGTCAAGACTGCGGTGGCTGGGAGCAGCCACTGCACTCCAGTCTGGGTGACAGAGTGAGACTCCAACTCAAAAAAAAAAAAGAAAAGAGAAAGGTTTTATAACAAACTGTAATCAGATTAATCTACTGCTATTCAGTGAGTCCCATCCTCTAAGAGGTGAACGGGAATGGTCTGCGCCTCACCTCAACTGCAAAGAGCTTTATCAGAAAACCACTTGAAATGCTGATATATGCCCCGTGGCGATGATGGTGGCCATTGTAGATTAATAGTTGACACATTGTAGAAATCTGAAGGATGGCAAAGCAGAAGGAAATGGAGTTGCAGCTATCTTGGGGGTAGGTCACTATGTCCCTCTATTGGCAGGTGGAAGGTGCATGAATCAGATGCAGAATCCTTGGCAGGAATGTAAGCATGGGGTTGTTTTAAAAGGAATCCTGCCCGGGAGGGCTTCAGCCAGAAGTCACATTTCCCCATCAGAGAAAACTTGTAATATGTGGCCCCTCAGAAAACAGGTGGGGACTGAGGAGAGAAGCGGGGAGCATCCATAAGAAGTAAAACGTTGGCCTGCATCATGGGAATAGCTGATACAGCCATCCAGCAGGAGGGCCACTGAAGTCACTCCAAAGTGCTCAGAAAATAAAGAGCCAAGCCCAGAACCCAGAATCATTTCAAACACGAGCGCTGGACAAGTACTTCCTATATTGTTTCCATTCACCCTACCTCATCCTTTCTCACACTCTAACAGTGGTGGAATCTGAAGCCATAATTAACAAACTGAGGGAGGAGAATCAGAGAAAGAAACGAGAAGCTGGCCTCATGCCCTGCCAGGAGGTAGGAAGTCAGCCTGTGACTGGCTCTATCTGAAAGAAAGGAGAAAGGGGAGACTTTAGGTCTCATTATGGTCCAATTTTGATTATAACAAGGGACTAGACACCCTAACAACCAAATGAGATTGCATTTGCTATTTAAGGTGGTGGTAGGACTTTCTGTTACCCACAAGTCGTGGGCCTGCAGGAGCTTACATCTGGGTCACTGAGCATATTTAAAGGACAGAGACACACTCCTCAGATGGGCATAAAGGGAGTTTCTCTCCTGTCATTTCCCTAGACCTTCACTTCCTCTGCTCTTCTCTAGCATTCTGCTTCTTCTTCATCTTGGCTTCTGCCATCCGTTCTCTATTCCTGCATAGCAAATTACCACAAATTTAGTGACTTTAAAAATCACATTCATTTCCTCGCAGTTTCTCTGGGTCAGGAGCCTGGGCACGACTGAGTTGGGTGCTGCTGGTTATGAGGCCTTTCACAAGCCTTTCATCAAGGTGTTGGCTGGGACTGCGGTCTCATCTCAAGGCTCACTGGGAAAGGATGGTCTTAGAGCTCATGTGGTTGTTGGCAGAATTCAGATTATTTGTGGCCTATTGGGCTGAGGCCTCCGTTTCTAGCTGTTTTTTGGCCAAAGGCTACTCTTGCCATGTGGATCTCCCAAATATGGCCACGACTTCATCAAAGCCTACCCAAGTCTTTTATAAGATAAGTATTACCATCTTATGTAACGTAGCCTCAGAAGTGACTCATATTGGAGTCATATTGCCATATTCTGGATCTCACCCACATTCAAGAGGAGAGAATTCCACAGGGCATGAATACCAGAGGCTGGGATGATGGGGAGCCATCTTTGAGTTGGTCTGCCACTGCTTCTAATCTCTAACATGTACTTACCTCTAGTTTGGGGGACACAGATAGGAAGAGTTGCTGAAACAACTTCAGAGTGAAGTGTCTATTACACAGATATACCTCTCCAGTGTTGAGATGAAACAACTCATATAGTAAGTAAGCCCAGTAGATTATTGGGGGAAGAAAGTGTCTTCTTATTTCAGTGTACCCTAGATCTTCTGCTGTGAGGGTTTAGAGTATGCCAAGACCCCAAAGAAGCTGGGCATGGGATCCAGGCAAGGGAAGGGCTGAGGAGATAAGAAAAGCCATTCCCCCACAATGACTTGCTCAAGCACATACTAAAAGCCAGGCCTGTGCTAAGCCCTTTCTAGACTTTATGCAAATAGTCCTCACCACAGCCTCATGAGAAGCATTATTATTAGTCCCATCTTGCAAATGAAAAAAATGAAGGCTTGGAAGGTCTGAATAACTTGTCCAGGGTAAGTGATGGAGCCAGGACTTGAAATGAGCTTTGTCTGCTCCAGGCCTGGATCACTAAATGTGAGTAACCAGGCAGTGGAGGCAACATGTTCACAGCACTTTATCTGGAATCAGGAGACGGGTTCAAGTATCATTCAATCACCTATTAGTTGTATTACTTGGCTGCCTGGGCCTCACTTTTTCACCTGTAAAAAGGGGATCATAAATAGTTTTGCTACCACAAGCAAAAAAAAAAAAATGAAACTTAACCCTTATATCCCACAGAAAATTAGCATAAAATGGACCACAGGCTTAAATGTAGGAAATAAAACTATAAAGCTTAAGTTAGAGTTCTTAGGTATGCTATTAAATGTAAATCTATAAAAGAAAAGATAAACTGGACTTCATAAAATTTATGAATTTTTCCTTTTTTTTTTGAGTCAGCTGTTGCCCAGGCTGGAGAACAGTGGTATGCTCACGGCCACCGCAGCCTCGACCTACTGGGCTCAGGTGATCCTTCTGCCTCAGTCTTCCAAGTTGGAATCACAGGCATGTGCCACCACACCCGGATAAGTTTTTAATTTATTGTAGAGACGAGGTCTCGCCATGTGGCTCAGGCTGGTCTTTTAACCCTGAGCTCAGGCAATCCTCTCACCTCAGCCTCCCAAAGTGTTGGGATTACAGGCTTGAGCCACCACGCCAGACTGAATTTTTGCTTTTTAAAGGACAACATTAAGAAAATAAAAATAAGTTTAAAAGACAAAGCCAAAGTTTGGGGTTTGCAAAATATCTATCTGATACTTGTGTCCAGATTATTAACGACTTCTTATAGCTTAATAATACGGCAGGCAACCCAATAAAAAACAGAAAAAGGTTTGAATGGATTTATTACCAAAAAATATTGCAATGGAGAATAAGCACATAAAAAGATGCTTAACATCACTAGTCACTAGGGAAATACAAATTAAAGCCACAACGAGATATCACCCTGTATTTACTATGCTACAGATTAATTATATCTTTGAATCTTTACCAAGACACTTTAAGAGGAGCTCTTATTACTCCTAGTTTACAAATAAGAGTACTTACCTGCCTGTAGTGGATTCTCAAGGTCATAGAGCTAAAACGCAAGCCAGCAGGCTCCAAGCTCAGGCGGTCTGATCCCAGTGCCCACTGTGACTTTAAGCCATTCACGTGCCACTCCTTGAGGACAAGGACCTGCCTACCTTGTGTTCTGCTGGGACTCCAGCACTAACAAATAGTAGACACTTGATATCTGTCAACTGAAAGCCAGCCAGTGTGCAGTGGGGCACAATCGGCACTTTTCCTGCCATCACAGAGCCTTTGTGGATGAGCAAATCACACTCACCTATGGTTAGAATGCCCTTCCATGACATCTTTTATTTGATCTCTGAAAACTCTATATCTGATCTTGGGTGGGTCCTCTCCCCCTTCCACTTTTCCCTTCCCTCCTTTCATTTGTCTTTCTTCGTTCTCTTCTTTTCCTTTCCTCCAGCGGGTTGTTGTGACTTCAGCTCACTTTGGAGAGGACACGTGGTGCGTCTGACCTCAGGAACTCAGTCCTCAAGGACTGTGAATGCAGACCCCTCAGGTCTCATCCTGCCCAAGGCCCTCACCCTACCTGTGACCAACCTTTGTGGGGACTTCACTTCCTTGCACTGCAAGGAAACCTGGCTGATTCCTTTCCTCCTGACCTGAGGAAGGTTTGTCTGCTCAAGGTGTATCCAGTGAGGAACAAAAAAATACTCCTTTTCAATTTTTTTTAAGGTGGTGTTATTGTGGAGGAGAGTGGCAGAACGTCCAGGACAGGAGGGTCCAGATACCTCACACCTGCTGAGACCTGCCTTCCTTGAGGCAGGGATGGAAGAGACAGGACAATAAAGTTTGCCTTCTCTCTTACTAAGAAGGGAAGATGTGGGTTAAGCTGGATTTGCTTTCAGCTCTTGAGTCAACATTGAGCCTGCCTTGTCTGCCAGGCCATATGGTGCAGAGGCAGACTTGGGCTGTGTTCTGGCAGATGGAGAGAGCTATGCTGAAAATGACGGAGTCTAGCAACTGGGGAGGCTTGGGAGCTGGCAGGCGAAAGCCTGGGAGGAGGCTGCTTGGGAGCAGGAGAAAAATGCAAGAGGCAGGAGATGGAGCAAAAGGAAATATCATTTTCCAGTAGATAAAGTGGGGAAATAACTATTTTTTCTTTTTCTTTCTTTTTTTTTTTTGAGTATATTGAAAAGACCCGAATAGGATGTATGCAGGGTGTAATACAATATTTCCCCAGTTTTTTTTTTATTCTGCCACATTTTGTACTACCCACACTATAGTTAGTCAATATTTTTTCTTTATACTGACTTTTTGAAAAGCCTAAATAAATTTATTTTAATAGAAGTCTTTCTCACTACCACATGTGGTAAGTTTGTCATAACTGAATGGTAATCACAAGCATAAGTAAAGGGAAAACAATGTGGTGATATTAAATTCTAACTAGCTACTACTGCTTGCTGAAGACTCTGGACTCTTTGTTTAAAAAAAAAGAATTAGAGCATTAAAGACATAATAGCATCTAACAGGGACTTTTTCTTTTACAGAAATTTTGAAAAAGAAATGAATTTTTTCATGGTGTGATTCAATGCTGTTTAATGTAATGATATATCAATGATGGAAAATCTGGGGGAGCAAACATGTCCCTAGGAATTAGGAGATGAGGCTTCTAGGTCTCTGCCACTGTCACTGAATCAATCTTAGACATGTTTCCTTAGAATGAGTCTCAATTCTCTCATCTGTTAGAAGGAATGGAGTTAAACTTCTCAAGAAATAGCAAAAAATTGGTTTCATCTTTTGGAGTTATATATTAGGAAGAATTTTGAAGCTGTATCCAAACTTAGTGGAAAAGAATGCCACAATAGTTTAGTGATGTCTTTCACAGGTGCAGAGCTGGAGGGGAAATGCATGTCAGTCATCTACCATTCCTAGATTCGAAAATCTCTATGGTACACCCTGAATCTGGCAATCTGGGATTGTATAATTTACATAGTCATCCAGGAGCATGTCTGGTTTGCTTACTTGCTCATGACTGACGGCAAAATATAAAACAAGACCATTTTTGTAAGTGATAGGCCAACGGTTCAGTTAAGTTCAACAAAAACTCACCGAGCTCCTGGACTGTGCCAGGCCCTGAACTGGGGCTGCAAAAGTGAATAATACAACTTAGTGATTATCTTGAAGGGCCTTGTAGTCCTGGGCAGTATGTGTGAAGGGGGTTAGTGACAGACACGTAAACAGGTGTCACTCGAGTTTCAACATAATATAGTAAGTATTATGTTAGAGATGCACGTGGGAGGCTGGTGGAACTCAGGGCACATTCAGCCAAAGGTTTCCTGGAATCCTATCCTGACCTGAGGGGTGAAGAAGTCAGCACTCTGGGGTTCTCAGGGATTCATAGGAGCTGGCTGTTACAGGTTGAATTGTTGAAGTCCTAACTCCTAGTCTCTTGAATGCAGCCTTATTTGGAAATAAAGTCTTTGCAGATTGTTATGGGTTTAATATATCCCCAGTTCCTGCCATCCCAAAAAGGTAGAGTCCTAACCCCCAGTACCTCAGAATGTGACCTTATAAGGTTTTTGCAGAGGTAATTAAGCTAAAAGGAGGTATTTAGGGTATACCCTAATCCAGTGTGACTGGTGTCCCCCAAAAAGAGGGCATTTTAACACAGAGAGAGACATGCACAGAAGGAAGGTGCTGTGAAGAGACAAAGGGAGAAGGTGGCCATCTATAAACCGAGAAGAATGGTCCAGAACAAACCCCCACCCCCACAGCCCTGGGGAGGAGCCACTCCTGCCGACAGCTTGATGTTGGACTTCTAGTCTCTCTCCAGAACTGTTAGACAAAACATCTTTGTTGTTGAAGTCACCCGCTTGATGGCATTTTGTTATGGAAGCCCTAGAAAACGAATACACAGCTGTAGTTAAATCAGGATGAGGTCATACTGGATTAGAATGGGCCCTAATCTGATGATTTGTGTCTTCAAAAGAAGAAGAGATTTAGGTGCACAGAAAGACATACACAGGGAAGAATGCCACCTAATGGTGGAGGCAGAGGGCTGTTGTGATGCTTCTACGAGCCAAGGAATGCCAAGGATTTCCAGCAACCACTGAAAGCTAGTGGAGGGGCATGGACCAGACTACTTCTCAGTCCTCCAGAAGGAACCAATCTTGCCAACACCCTGACTTCAGATTTGTAGCCTCCAGAACAAGGAGAACACAAAACTCGTCTTCAGGTACCCACTTTATGGTCATTTGTTATGGCCACCGTAGGAAGCTGACCCTGTATTTTCCCTCTCCTTCTGCCCCATCCCACCCCGAATGGGAAACCTGCTCACAAAATAGGACGCACAGGCTACCAAGATGAACACCACATTTATCGTAAAAAGACGAGGAGATTGTAGCTTTGAAATACTGACCTATGGTTTTCCTCTGGTGTTTTCTGTAATCACCACCTGTCCCCACCCACCCACATAGACACATTGGGACAAAGGGGTACCAGCTCTCATTGCTTCCGAAGAAAACGTAAGTCAGGTCATGGTTTGGATTCTACAGAGCAGAAGAGGCCTTATGGTGGAAAGAGAGCGAAAAGTGTGGGCAAATAAAGAGACGCACAGGACCCTCTCGGAGGATGTCACCTCCTCAGCCCCATTCTGGCCTGCACAGGACCTCTGAAGCTCAGACACAGTCCGGGGAGACAGAGGCAGGGGAGGGACATAAGCTTGACTGAAATTGCTGCTACCGCTAGTGGAATGGGACGTGTATGGGAGGACAGAGTAGGGATCCAGAATACAAATAAAGTTCAGTTTAGAAAATGAAAAGTGATCATTTTTTTACACTCCAAGGTTGAACAGGGAGATATGTACCTGCTTAAGAATATGGCTTTTTCTTTTCCCTAAAAGGGAAATAAGTTCAAACATGATTTGCATATTTGAGCTTTAATTTTTTGGTAAGTTTATTGAAGTATAACATATATGCAAATCAAAAGTACATGGCCCAATTAATATTCACAAAGTAAACTCACCTGTGTAACCAGCACCTACAACAACAGAACACTGCCATCACTGAATTTCTGCATTTTCCCCTCCTAATCACTAATCGCCCCTAAACGGTAACCACTCTCTTGACTTCCAACAGATGCATTTTTATTATTTTTAAATTTTCTTTTTTTTTTTTTTGGAATCAGGTTCTCTCTGTAACCTATGCTGGAGTACAGTGGCACAATCATGGCTCACCACAGTCTCAAACCCCTGGGCTCAGGCAATCATTCTGCTTTAGTCTCCTGAGTAACTGGGACTACACATATGTGCCACCATGCCTGGCTAGTTTTTTTATTTTTTGTAGAGATGAGGTTTTTCTATGTTGTTCAGGCTGGTCTCACATTGCTGAGCTCAAGGGATCCTCTTGCCTTGGCCTCCCAGAGTGTTGGGATTACGGGCATGAGTCACCACACCTGACCTCATTTTTAAACCTTATACAGTTGGAGTCAACCAAAATACACTCTTTTGGGCTTGATTTCTTTTGCTCAGCAGATCTGTGAGATTCATTCATGGTTTCATATGTCATTGTAGCACATTTCATTCTATGGCTATAGGTCTTTCATTATATTGATATGAATATGCTAGGATTTAAGTATCCACTCTAATCTAACCAGGCATTTGGGCTCTTTCCAGCTTTTGGCTACTGCGTGTATTTTACAAGTACTGCCGTGATTTTGCAGATGTCTTTTGGCGCATATAGTTGGCCATTTCTGGTGGGGAAAATCCTAGGAGTGGAATATCTGGGTCACAGCGTATGTGTAGAGTTCAGCTTCAGCAGATACTGTCAAACGGTTTACCAGATTGGTTGAACTGATGACACTCTCAGCAGCAGTGCATGAGGGTGCCATTCTCTTCCACAGCCTTCCCTACACATGGTACTGATTGTCTTTTTCATTTTAGCTATTGTGGTTTATGTTAGGATTTTAGTCAGCGTACTTCCAGCTTGAACACAAGTAGTGAGGAGCTAATTCTAAGATTCTGCAAGCCTTTCCTTAGTCATCCCCTGTTTTAGGTGGCCCAATACCCTCATCCTCTCCCTCTGTCTTAGTCCGTTTATGTTGCTATAAGGGAATATATGAGGTGGTGATTTGTAAAGGCAAGAAGTTTATTTGGCTCATGGTTCTATGGGCTGTACCAGAAACGTTGTGCCAGCATTTGCTTCTGGTGAGGGTCTCAGACTGCTTCCACTCATGGTAGAAGAAGAAGGGGAACAGGCATCACATGGTGACAAAGAAAAAAAAAAAAGAGGTGGGGGAAGGAAAGAGAAAAAAGGAGGAAAGAGTTGGGGAAGAGGTGCCAAGCCCGTTTCAACAACCAGTTTTCGTGGGAACTAAGAGTGAGAACTTGTTCTTGTGAGAACGTGAGAACAGCATCAAGTCATTCGTGGAGTCCCCCATGGACCACATACCTCTCACCAGGAACCACCTCCAAAATTAGGGATCAAACTTCTGCATGAACTTTTGGTGGACAAATTTTCAAACTATTATATCACCCTCTGCTAGAGGATTTGGGAAAATAGGGACAACTAGGTTTTCACCATCATAGACTATTGGAAATGAAGAGGTGTCTTTCAAGATCATCTATCCCACCTCCCTTCCATACAGATGAGAAAACAAACCAAGCAGGGGAAAGTGAGCTAGTGCCTGGGACAGGATCAAGACTTAAACCCCCAGTCATGAATCTGCTGCTTTTTCTGCCTCCTCCCAATCCCTTTTAGCTATTTCTTCATTATAAATTGCAAATTTTGCTGCCAACCTTGACAGTGGAGAATATTCTCTGGGGAGTGAGATAAATGCATCTCAGCTATGTCTCTGGACTGCGAATCTGCCTGTGCGGGCCAGCCTTTTGGGTGGTTAGAGAAATCCGATGAGAGTTTCTAGATAGAAATGGATGAACTTTTCTTGGCCTTGTACAAGTCTGCCTGCAACTTGAAGTGAGATTGCATTTCAAAGATTCTAGAAGTTTCTCTAACTCTCACTTCTCACCAGCCTTGGCATCTGCCCTCAAACTCTGTGTCCTAGTTCCAAGGAAGAGCTGTGACATCATATTGGAGTAGAATGTAGTGAATTAGGCTTTCTCTTTCTCTCTCTCCTCTGGCCCATATTTCTTTTAACGTCAGTTTTTCTTATGTGAGGGTAATGCCAATACTTACTCGAGTGCTTACTATGCGCCAGGCATCATGTCATTCAATGTTCACAAAGTCTCTAGGAGACTGGTACTATTTTATCTCTATTTACAAGATGAAGCATGGAAGTCTTTGAGGAGTTACCTTGTCCAAAGACCCACTGTGAAGTGACTGAGCCAAGACTTAATCACATGAATTCAAAGCCATGCTCTCAACCATGGCTCTGCAGCCTCCACTACGGGGGACTATTATCATGGGGCTGAGTAGAAGAAAATGCTGATTCAGGGTAGCCTTTCATTAAGAAACCATGAAGATCTGAAGCTATGAAGCAGATGTGTTTTCTTGCTGGAAGAACGCAGTGTTGTGTAAACCCAGAGCTCCACTGGGAGCACTTGAGTGTTTGTTTTCACAGAATTTACTACTTGACTTGGGGGCTTGGCAGAGTTAGAGAAACTCAACCAGAGTGTCAAGGAATTTCTAGCCTCCAGTGCTCATTGGGAAAGTAAGATAAAGCATCTCTTCATTGGAAGGGGGCCAGAGAGACATTCTGTAGTCATAGATTTTGGAGCTGTTTCATAGGTGAGAATAACTACAGGTATACAAGGTACTAGGGAAAGGAAATTGAACCACACAGGAAAAATTCAAGAGACTGCCTTTACAGAAATGGAGATACACCTACCTTTTTTTTTCTGGGAGTAGAGAGGAGACTATGGTGGAGTTAAGGTTGGAAATTCAATAGGAAGAAATCAAATGTGCATCTGACTCTGATGGTTAGCTAGAGAAATAATTATTCAGACCAATTTACATTAGAAAGAAGTATGTTTAGAAAACAGGGTCAAAAATCCATAAAAATTTATGTGAAATCTTGGCTGAGGGTAGAAGTCAGTGTTGGAAATTTTTATTTTGAACATCTAAAGCCTGCCTCATATCACTGTCCCCACTTTTCTGCCCAAAACCTTTCAATGGTATTCCACTGCACTTAGAATGGAACACAACCTTCATACAGATCATGGCCTTCGTGTCACTACTGATCTGGCTTAAGTCACTACTGATCCCAGCCTCATCTTGTTCTACTCTCCCTTTATTTCTTCAGTCACACTGGTTTTGTTTCTTGAACATGGTAGGTTTTTTCCTGACTCAGAATCTTTACATTCACTAGTTCCTCTCTCTGGAATATTCTTTATTGGCTCTTTGCATGACTGTGTTCTTTCAATCTTTCTAGTCTCAGCTCCTAGGGAACCACCTTAGAGAGTCCCACATTTATTGGGTGATGTTGTTTCCTTCATAGCACCTACCATAATCTCTAATTACCTTGTTACACATCTCTTTGTTTGTTTATTACTTGTCTTCACTCAGTGGATTTCAAGTTCCAAATAAAAAAATCAATGTCATCCTCACCTAGAACAGTGCTTGAGATTTCTGGACATTTGACATAAATTTGCTGAATAAATGAATGAAATGCTTGTAGAACCAGATAGCTCACTAACAATGCAATGACTATTCAGGCTTCCAGTGCCTGCTAATATAGGCACTAGAAACAAAATAAAATTAGTCTTTTGAAAACCAACCTAAGCCTTTTTTAATGATCAGGAATACAATGTATCCCAGATCTAAAGCCATCAAATGCAAATATCTTAAATGTAGACAATAAGATTGATTTCTGAATGATAGTATGAGGAGCTTTGTGAACCTACTTCCAGGTGAAGTTAGTGAAAATTATTTAAAGCAATCATTTAAAGTCACTGAAAATGGTCCTAAAGAAATAACAAATGAAAAAACATCTATTCAAAAAAATCTATGAAAATTCTGTAAGAAAAGTGAATCTTTGATATTTGAACCAAGACCCTGCCTCTATTTTCCCAGCTCAGTGAAGTGAAAATTCTACTCCAGACTGGTGCGGTCCAGACACAAGATACCCTTTTCCCCAGCTTCCTGTCCTAGCCTTTCTTCCCAAGAGGAACAAGTCATGGCATTTCCCATCCTTCCCCCAACTATCTGTCACTAAGGTAGAGTAAGTGTGGTCAAAGAGTTGGGAGGACTGCCACCCATCTCCCACTCATGAAATAAGAGTTTAGCTTGGGCATAGTGTACTGACAATTGCCCTTGCTTTGGCTTGTAAATTAGGGGCCCCATGCCAGGAGAAGCAAGTTGAAAAGATTTGGGTGTTACCTGCATCAAAAGAAGAGGAAGGGGAGGAGGAGGAGATTAAAAAGGAGAAGGAGAAGGAGCAGGAGGAGGAGGAAAAGAAGGAGAAGAGGAGGAGGAGGAGGGAGGAAGAGGAAGGGATGGTTATTGTCTTCACTCCCAGTTCCAGAGCTCTGGTTCAGAGATTTTGCCTGGAGGAAAAATAGACCATACAACAGATAACTTCTGATCTCTTCCTAAAGGAATCAACTTTGTTTGCACAAAGTGTGAAAAACTTGAGATCTAATGGTGCTCTTCAATTCAGTGGAGCTAGGAGTGAAAAGCAATTGGGAAGAGATTCCTAGATTCAAAAATACAGGCTAAACCATAGGCTGGCTACCTTGTGGGAAAGAGCCAAGAAAAGAAACAGCTGGGGAGCCTACTGGCATCAGAATCAAACATTGGCCCTGAGAAATGCTCTTTCAAGGGATTCCTTTTTGATTGGATTAGTCCCAAGAGCAATTTATGCCCAAGGGCAATGTTGAAAACAATAAAGTAATCACCCAGTCATTCATAGAGCCTAATAGATCAATATGGTCAGGGAAAGAGATACAGAGTGCCCTGACAAGCCACTGTCATTCCGGGGTGGCTTTGGACATACCCTAAACTGCATCCCTGAGGGATAATATCAGAGGCTTAACACTGCAAGGATGGAAGGGAGATGAATTTTAAAACAATAATCCAGTGAGTCACTAAACAAATAAACAAACAAATAAAAATATAACAATAGCAGCTTTGCTATAAAATATAATTACCCATATTTGCTATAAAATATAAAATATATAAAATAGTTTTAATACACTTTCTAACAAAAAAACTATGAGACATGCAAAGAAACAGGGAAACATAATCTATATACGAGAGAGAGAGAGAGAGAGAGAGAGAGAGAGAGAAGATAATATAAACTATATGAAAGAGGAACCAAATGTTGTAATTATAGCAACAACAACCACAACAACAACAAAAAAAGACTTCAAAGTACCCATTATAGATATGCATAAAGAACAACAACAACAACAAAAATGATTTAAAAAGTAAAAGAAAGTATAATGACAATGTTACATCAAGCACAGAATATTAGTAAGTATTTTGAAATTATACTAAAGAATAAAGGGAAATTCTGGAAGTTAAAATTAAAAAACGTATGAGAGGAACTCAGCAGTAGATTTGAAATGACAAAAGAATGAGTAAATGTGGAGGATAGATTAATAGAGATTATGCAATCAAAAGGACAGAGAGAAAAAAGAATAAAGGAAAATGAACAGAGCCTCAGAGAAATGTGGGCCACCATTAAGTACAGCAACATATATGAAATGAGAGTGCCAGAAGAGTGGAGGAAAAAAAAAAAGCAGAAAAATCATTTGAAGAAATAATGGCTGGTAACTTTTTTAATTTATTGAAAAACACTAGCCTACATATTCAGAGAGCTCAATGAATTTCAAGTAATATAAGCACAAAGAGATACACAAACAGGTAAATCATAGTAAAAATGCTGAAAGTCGAAAGTAAGGAAATAATCTTGAAAGTAGCGAGAGAAAAAAGACTTCTTCCTTACGTGGGAAACCCAAAAAGAGTAACAGCAACTTCTTATTAAAAACAATGGAGACCAGAAAGCAATGGGATTTTTTTAAGTGTTTAAAGGTAAAATCTGTCAACTAAGGATTCTTCACCGAGCAAAATCATCTTTTGATAATGAAGGCAAAAGAAAGACAGTCTCAGATAAATAAATACAGAGAGAAATGTGTTGCTAACATACCCACCTTATACAAAAGGAAGTTCTTTCTACTAAAGGAAGCTGAAAGCAAGTGACTCCAGATGGTAATTCAAACACACACACACACACACACACACACACACACACACACACACATGAGAATTGCTAAAGGTAATTATATAATTATAAAATATAGTATAAATGTATATTTTCTTCTTTCTCCTCTTAACTGATTCAGTATGCAATGTACAAATAATATGTATATATTGGGTCTATAACATATAGAAATGTAATATGTTTGCTAATAATGGTACAAAGAAGATGTATATTAGCAGAGATGCAAAGGAAATGACTACAAATGGTAAAGTAATAATTATAACAATGTGTTGTTTGGTTTGTATCATTAGAATGCAAATGTATTCACAAGAAGTTGATACAGGATATTGACCTATATACGTATAAAACATTTCTATGTGTCACTATAATTAAGCTAGTATAAATCTGAAGCTAATTTCTGTAAGATAAGATGTCTATGGTACCACCCTAGGACATCCATTTAAATAAAACTCAAAAAAATCCTTAAACAAATTTAAATGCTTCATTAAAAATATTCATCTAGAGGTGAGTGGATGCCTGAGCCTGCGGGCTTGAGACCCGCCTGGGCAGCAAGCCCTCATCTCTGCAATAAATAAGAAAATCAATCGGGCATGGTAGCGCATGTCTGTAATTCCGGCTACTTGGAAGGCTGAGGTGGAAGGATCGCCTGAGCCCAGCAGGTCGACGCTGCGGTGGCCAGGAGTGGCCACTGCACTCCAGTCTGGGCGACAGTGAGACTCCAACTCAAAAAAAAAAAAATTCATCTAGAAAGTTCAGGCTGAACATTCAGTCGACATTGCCTCTAATGGAGCAATATTACAATTATGACAAGGATTTTGCATTTGGGGTGCAGAGGCCCCCAGGCAGACTACAGATTGTGACCAAAAATAAGGAGTCTCTCATTTGTATGGATTGGATTTGTCACAAATTTACCAGGCCAAGAATTCCAGATAAAGCATTTTAGCCTTCACCTGCAAATCATAAAATATATAGTGGGGCATCACACAATCCCCATAAACTGCATATTGTTACCAGAATGAAAAGTACAAAAAGATGTCCATATAAGGGGAAATATTAATAAAGATAGTTGGATTAGAAAGCACACATATTCCTCAAGTTCAAAAGAATACCCTTTCATTGTATACAAAACTGAAAGTGGTTAAACATTTGATAAGAATCTATTCCCTAACTTTGCCATAAGAACTGTCAACTGAGGAGGACATAACTAACATGTGCCTCAAGAGCACTGGGAAATGAGTAGTGCAGTAGTATTTGAAACCTGTGGAACAGAAAGCAATTAAGTCCTAATGCCTGAGCAGCTTCAGATTTAAAAATTCAAATCATTTTTATTTAAAGATGATGAGAAAATGTTTTCATTAAAATATATTTTAAATACAAAAAAATATATATTTAGTGCAAAGGAAGCAGCGAAGGAAGAATAGAAGAACAAAAAAGACATGAGACATAGCAAACAAAAAGTAAAATACCAGACATAAATTATCAATTATATCAATAATAATATCAGGCTGAGGTGAGTGGATTGCCTGAGCCCGCGGGTTCGAGACCCGCCTGGGCAGTGAGACCTCATCTCTACAATAAATCAAAAAATCAGCCGGGCGTGGTAGCGCGCGCCTGTAATTCCGGCTACTTGGAAGGCTGAGGCGGAAGGATCACCAGAGCCCAGCAGGTCGAGGCTGCGGTGGCCAGGAGTTGCCACTGTACTCCAGTCTGGGCGACAGAGTGAGACTCCAACTCAAAAAATAAAAAAAAATTAAAAATAAATAAAAAATAATAATAATATCAAATGTGAATGCATTAAACAATCCAGTCAAAAGGTGAAGATTGTCAGACTGAATAAAAAACAAAGGTCAACTGTGTGCTATCTACACAAGGTAAAATGTAGATTCAAAGATACAAATAGATTGAAAGAAAAGGAATAGAAAAAATATACCATGCAAACAACAATCACGAGAAAGTTGAAATGGTTGTACCAACATCAGACAAAATAGATGTGAAAACAAGAAATGTATTAGAAGTAAAAGGAACATTTCATAATGATATCTGTGTCAATTCATCAGGCAGGTATAACAATTATAAACATATATACATCTAATAATACAGCACTAAATACATAAAGCAAAAACTGACCAAAACAAAGGAAGAAATACAGAATTTAAAAATAATAGTTGGAGACTTTAATATTCCATTTTAATAGTGGATAGAACAACTAGCAGGCAGAAGATTGACAAAGAAAAGTAACATGAACCAACTGGACTTAATAGACATCTTGGAACACGCCACCCAGTAGCAACAGAATGTGCATTATGCTCAAGTATATCTGGAACATTCTCCAGGATAGATCACATGTGCCATACAGAAAGATAAATCAGTAACAGAAAAAAATTGGGAAACTCACAAATGTATGGAAATTAAACAATCTACTCCCAGATAGTCAGCAGATCAAAGAAGACATCAAAAGAAAAATCAGAAAATAGGGCTGGGCACAGTGGCTGAAGCCTATAATCCTTTGGGAGGCCAAGGCAAGAGGATTGGCTGAGCCCGGAGGTTTGAGACCAGCCTGGGCAATTTGGTGAGACCTCATCTCTACAATATATCAGAAATAAAATTAACCAGGCATGGTAGTGCACACCTGTAGTTCCAGCTACTTGGAAGGCCGAGGTGGAAAGATTCCCTGAGCCCAGCAGGTTGATGCTGGGGTGGCTGTGAGCATGCCACTGCACTCCAGCCTGGGCGACGGAGTGAGACTATGACTCAAAAAAAAAAAAAAAATCAAAAAATAATTTGAGATTAATGGAATTAAGACATGACACGCTGAAACTTATGAGGTGTAGTAAAGCAGTGCTCACAGAGAACTTTGTAGTTGTGAATATCTATCTTAAGATAGAAGAAAAAGCTCAAATCAATAAGTCTATCCTTTTACCTTAAGACACAAAAGTGATGATGAGAAAACTAAACCTACAGAAAGTAGAGGGTAGATAATATTAAATATTAGAGTGGAAATTCATGAATAGAGAATAGAAAAACAGTAGAGATAAAGCAATGAAACCAAGTTAGTTATTTTAAAATGTCGACAAAATGGATATGCTGATGAAAGAAAAAGGAGAGAATATTGATTACTAGAATCAGAAATGAGAGAGGGAGCATCAATACTGACCTTTGAGAAATAAAAAAAATAAAGGACTATTATAATTAATTGCATACCAAAAAATTGTATTAAATGGATAAATTTCTAGAAATATGAAAATGACTGAGGCTCAAGAATTAGACAATCTAAATAGTCATACTAAGGGGACCCATAAAAACCAGAATTTATTTATTTTAAAAATTGTGCATTATTCCTATATGTTTAAACTTTAGTCACCTTCAAAGCACTCTCTGTTTGATGTAATACACCTATCGAGATGCTTTTTCTACTGCCCAAAACAGTTTTTGAACTTGTCAATTTTAAGGCCCTTTAGCGCTTCTGCTGTTTTTTGTTTCACCTCTTCCACATCAGTAAAATGTTTCTCTTTAGGGATTTTTTCATCTTAGGAAACAAACAAACATCACCCTGGGTGAGATCAGGTGAATAGGGAGGATGGGACAAAAGGGTCATACTGTTTTTGTTCAAAAACTGCTGAACAGTCAGCGTGGTATGGGCAGGTGCACTCATAAGTCACCCATCATGAAATGGGTAAACACATTGAAAAATTCTCCAAAAAACAAATTCACTGCAGCCAAACACAGCCTCTCACAACAACACTAGCTGGAACACCGAGACCAATGGGTTCCTAGAATACTTACCTAGTGGGGGAAGGCTATACTGCAAGGAGCTCACCCTCACAAAATAATTCTGGTTTTGGGGGGTGTCCCCCCTCATATAACAAGTAAAGAGATTGAATTACTCATTTTTTAAACTACCTGCAAAAATAAGCCCATGACCAGATGACGTCACCACTGAATTTTACCAGCCATTTAAAGAATAATTAACACTAACTCTTTACAAACTTTTCCAAAAATGAAAGAGAAGGGCACACTTTCCAATTTACTTTATAAGGACAGTGTTATCCTAATACTAAGGCCAAACAAAGACATGACAAGAAAAGAGAATAAGAGAAGAATGTCTTTCATGAAAATTCTCAACTAGCAAACTGAATCCAGCAACATAAGAAATCCAGGAAACCCATATTACAGTCAAAACAAGAAAAATGTCTATTTTTTCCTGGAGTTCTACCTCCATCTCTGACTCACAGACACACCTCCTGGAGAAGTGGGCTTCCTCACACCAGTGTACGTGGTGCTTGAGAAGTCAGGTGCATGGGGAAGAAGTCAGGTGCATGGGGAAGAAGTCAGGTGCATGGGGTAGCAGCAAAAATGTCCCTGAAAATTTCAGAGGAAACAGCAATTAGAATGTTCATATTTTGCACAATGGCCCCTGGACTTGTAAAGTCATAGAGAAAAAACATAAATATTATGAAGAAAAAGAAAATGAAGAAAGTTAATTTTTGTTTTTCAGACTTTCTTGGAAGAATTCATATTTCCTTCCTCATATCCATACATGTCAAGTATTCCTAGGATTTCTCCAGCACTCTATCTAGAATTTACAATTGTCCACCCATAATTGGCTGATACAACTTTGGCTTAAAAAGGCATTTCTAGAGAAAAGTTATAATAATTAGCTCTCATATTGCTGTTGTATCAGTTGAGATGCTTTTGTTCATAAGTAATCGAATGCCAGATGAACAATGGCTGAGACAGTGAAGTCAATTTGTTACCTCACCTAGCAGAAGCCTGCAGTTCCTGAGCTAGTTCATCAACCCAACAATGCCATTAAAGATTTAGTATCTCTCTACTTATTTCATCATCCTTAACTGCTGATGTTGTGTCTTCACTGTTATAAAATGGAAGCTAGACATCAGATCTGTGTTCAAGATGGGAAGAAAGAAGGAGTAGCACTGGGAAGCCTTCATTCACTTGTATTGTTTATAGAAAACAAATGATTGCCCAAAAGACCCTCAGTAGACTTTTGCTTATACAGTTAACCCTTGAATAACAAAGGATTTAGGGGCGCCAATCCCCACGTAGTTTAGACATCCCCAAAACTTAACTACTAGTAGCCTACTGTTGACCCCACTGATAACATAAGTGGTTGATTAACATGTATTTTGAGTGTTAGATATATCATATCCTGTATTCTTACAATAAAACAGAGAAATAGAGAAAAGAACATGTCATTAAGAAAATTACAAGGAAGAAAAATTATGTTTACTATCATTAAGTGGAAGTGAATCATCATAAAGGTCTTCACCCTCATCATCTTCACATTGTGTTGGCTGAGGAGGAGGAGAATGAGAAAAAGGGGTGCTGATCTTGCTCTCTCAGGGGTGCTAGAGGCAGAAGAAAGTTCATGAATAAATGGATCTGCGCAGTTCAAACACGTGTTGTGCAAGGGTCAACTGTATATACTATTAGACTGAACTGAGTCTCACAGCCATCCCAAATACAAGTGAAGTTGGGGAAAAGGCTGACTAGTAAAAGTGTAAAAGTGCCGAGATTGGCTTAAAATATTCATGATCTAGTTCTTGAAAAGTACTTCCCTGAACAAAATCATGATTCTATTATCAGGGAAGAAGCTGAGATCTGTTGTTGGGTGGGCTTCTCACAGCATCTGCCACAAATGTCATGTAATGTTCTTTTCATGTAATGCTGTTTTCCATTCACATTTTATCCTATCTCATCCTCACAACCTCCCAGGGAGTCAGGTAGGTTCTGCATGTTACAAATAAGTAAAGGTAGACTCTACTAGGAGAGTGGTTCAGAATACTCTGCAGAGCTTTCTAAAATGTTTCTCAGCTTGAAAGCTTAATTCTGTCACCAAATTCTTTTGAGGAAATACTACATTTAAAACATATAGCAATAGGAACCGGGTGCAGTGATATGCACCTGTAATTTCAGCTACCTGAGAGTCTGGGACACAAAGATCACTTGAGTCCAGGAGTTTGAGGTCAGCCTGGGCAACACAGTGAGGTCACATCTCTATGAAAATAATAAAACAACAAACAAAAAAACTCATAAAACACTTGCTGAGCACCTCTTATAAGACAAGAAGTGTGCTAGCTGCTGTTGATGTATTATCTCATTTAATTCTCTCAACAACCCAATGACATCCATCCAATTATGATTTTCTTATTTATATTGACAAGCAACCCAGGCTTTTGCCAGCTTAAATAACTTTTTCAATGACATACAGTTGGTAAGTGGTAGAATTGGGATTATATCAAAGGATCCCTTTCCAAAGCCTATGCTTTTGTCAAAGAGTGGTACAAAGTTAAAAAGATCACTTTGTCCCAGGACTTCTTAGAGTCTTTACTGTACTAAAATGCATTGTTTAAAATAAAACATATTAGGATCTCCAAGAGAAGGATCTAAATCATTGGCTACAGAACTCTATTCACCAAATGTCTAGCAGGACTTTGAAGAACTAGTGTCCTGAGTAACACACTTCTGAAAACACAGGTGCAGTGGACCAGTGAATGGTGAATTAGAAAATGTGGGTTCCGCCTGCCATTTCCCAATCCAGAAGACCATCTTTTCTTATTGCTGATTCCTATGCATCTCAGAAATTCAACATTCAGCTCCAGCACATTGTCTCTCAGTAGCTTTTCTCGATCTTCAGACCTGATTTTGGTGTTCCCTTCTCTCTATGCAGTGGTTCCCACTAAGGGGAAGTTTTGCCCCCTTCCAAAGGGACATTTGGTAATATATGGGAACAGTTTTGGTTATCATAACTGGTGTGAGGAACAGTGTGCCAATGGCATTTAATGAGCAGAGGCCAAGGATACTTTCAATATCCTACAATCCATAAGGCAATGCCCATGCTCCCATCTCAGGTCCAAGTAAAGAATTATTAAACTGAAACGAATGTTGGCGACAGCTTCCCCTATGGTTACTTCAATCATAGCACTTATTCTATTGCCTGAATCTTGCATTTTATTGTCTAAGTTGGTACTTCTTTTAGTTGTCAACTTTTTGACTAGAGATCAGGGATTCGTGGAATGCATTGGGCACAAGCAGGTCGCAACATTTTTCATTGAGGAAGAGAAGTTAATGATCAGTGATAGTAGGTGCATTTGGGGTGTTTACCCACCCCACAACTCCTCATTCTCATGTTCTACTGCATATTGCATTGGTGGGTCCTGGCAGTCATGTTTGTGTTATGCATCTCTATTTCTTTGTCCTAGTCATTAGAGCAGAGGTGAACACTGTTCCTCACCTCAGTTCATCATATTTTCTTTACAAGGGATCTAGAATTGATACTAAGAGGCACTAGGTTCTGGTGGTTACTTGAACTTGAGGACTATGGAACAGTCATCTTTGGCATGGTGAGCAAAAAAGGTCTAGTCACAGGAGGATGAATCTATTGCAAATAGGTGCTGACACAAAAGAATGTGGCATGCTACAGACAGTAAACTTTGTTTTCAATGGCTTTGCATTTGCTGGTTCCGCTGATCCTATGTGTGTCCCTCTTGTGTGTTCTTGCTGGGGGTTCATTTCTGTACTCCTGTAATAAACTCTTTCTGTTTTATTTTGGTCTGAGTGAATTTATGTTTCTACAAAACCAAAGATCCTTGATTAAGACACAAATTGGGACCGGGTACAGTGACTCAGCCTATAATCCCAGCATTTTGGGAGGCCAAGGCGAGAGGATTGCCTGAGCTCGGGAGTTCAAGACCTGCCTCGGCAACCTGGTGAGACCTCATCTCTACAATGAATCAAAAAATAAGCCAGGTGTGGTAGCACACACCTGTAGTTCCAGCTACTTGGAAGGTTGAGGTAGAAGGATCGCCTGAGCCCGGCAGGTCAAGGCTGTGGTGGCCGTGAGTATGCCACTGCATTCCAGCCTGGGCGATAAAGTGAGATTTCAACTCAAAAAAAAAAAAAGGACACAAGTTGGGAAACACATAATTTTCTTAACTTTATCATAAGATTCTTTCTTCTTCCAAAACATGAAAATTTGCAGGAGAAAAGAAGTAGCGTCAGAGAGTCTGTGAAATGGTTCTAGAAGGCACTTCTATCATCCCATTTTCAGCATTCTACAAAGGGTAGGTGGAAAGGCCATCCCTATTTTTAGATGATTACCAGAAAGGGTGATGAATGCCCAGGGGGCTTGCTTTAGACTCTAAACCATATAATGTTGCAGAGGCATGAGTTCTCCTCTGTAAATGAAAGGCATTACTATCTACTTCCATTTCAATACATCAAAAGAGGCTCGTGGAGAAATTATTTGCTGAAGGGGCACATGACCCTGTTGGGCCTGACATTTATTTTCTGTTCCTTTGAAAATAGTTAAAATTGCACATTTGATATTTTGCACTTCTAATCTTTTGCTTCTTGATGATTGCTACAGAGAAATAATAATAATAATAATAATAATAAAAGATTAAATCTGACTGTTGGATTGGAATAGACTTTGGATTTTTTTTTTTTCTAAAGGAAAACAAATAGAAAACTGACTGTAAAATGTTTCAGGGATACAGTCATACAAATGTGAAAAGCTCCTGGTGGCCTCTAGCTATGATGGCCAGGAGAAGCCTAGGAAACAGCAGCTGTAGTCACTGGTTCATGCCTGGCCATCTTCAAGTTTGAGTTCTGTGCCTGGCTGTAAGTTTGGGTTCGGAACAGATTCTGTCAATGCTATGTTTTCTAATGCACTGCCAGCCATTTCCCTGAGGTGGAATTACTCACTGCATGTTCCTTGACCACCTCCCACAAATCTGGAAGAGTTTTCTAAAGAAATAGCTACTACATTCCCCCATCTATTTTATCCTTGATTTACCTAGCACAAATGCCAAGGAATATTTACACGATGGATTAAGACCCTCTGAGATTATCACTGTTCTTCTCCAGGGCAGACTGTGTATTCACAAGAGCTTGACTACACAATGGTCAACACCAGTCATTTGTTTCTTAACCGATTAAAACTCCACCCCCTACTCCTTTTTTCTTTCTGGGCCTACTCATTATTATTTTCAGATCTCAAAATAATTTTTGTCTAATCTGTTTTATTTGGTGAATCCCAGTTCCAAACACCCTTCTCCTTGATGCTGGTTGAATTACAGCTTTTTCCAAAAATTCTGATTTCTTAGAGCCTTTTATTTAGGACTGTAGAACTTTACTGAAGCAGCATATGCCAAGTGAGCCTCTAACACCAGAGTAAACCCAAGCGAAGCCACAGTCCCTCTGGTTGCGTTGTTTTAGGAAGACTTTCTGCTTCCCAAACCTCTAATGTCAGGCTTAGATGGAGAATAAAGAGTTTAAAGCATCTTATTAACTCGGTAGTCAAACAATAATCTCAGATTCAGAACGTTTTCTATCCGCATGAAAGGATTTTGTACCTTGATTTAAAAAATAATAAGAAAAAAATACAATGATTCCTTGGCTGTAAGACCAATAATCAGAGTCAGGATTTCTTTGACGCTGGAGAAAAATCCCATGCTCGTTCACTCACATTTTTTTTCTTTCAGAGGCCTGTATTAGACTGTGGAAAGCAACAGGGGGGAGGAAAGTCTGTAATTTTAATGGGACTGCAGAGACCACTTTGAAATACTGAACATCTCCATGAGAACAAATATAATAGCTTGCACCTGATGTCATAGTCACTGCTCTCTTTAAGGATCCAAGCATGTAGGCGAGTTTTCTTGACGTAGGCTATGACTGGGTCCTTCAGGATACCGTGGAGTGTCAGTCACAGGTCACAGTCGGCTCCCTGCTCTGTGACTCTTCCAGGAGCCGGGACTTTGATTTCAGTGTTCCTTCTCTAAAGCCTTGGCCACTGCAGTCGGGCAGTGACTCAAGCAGATGGCTGACGGTGACAAGCCTCTTCTGATTGGTAATAAAAATACCAGAAGCCACACTGCATTGTGTAGAAATACGTGAGGCTATTGCTGATTTCTTTGTATCTCCAGATTCTATTTTGAGAACGGGTTGATCTTTTCCACACAGAGCTTTCACAGAATGAGCAATCAGGCCAGGTGTGTGTTTGAAGCAGTTACTGCAGTTTCTGAAAGTCAAGATTTTTTTTTTTTAATCAGGCTTCAAAACTATACTCTTACAGTCTAAGGTTTCTGACAGACTGCCCATGATTTGGGGATGGAGAGAGAAATTCAATCTTCTTTTATAAAAACTATTAAAGGCATTTCCAAATTGAAAGACTAATTTAAATTGCATTGCTTCTTTCTTTCTTTAAGAGATGTTGCTAATAAACACCCCCAAGAAGGAAAATGTAGAATCGGGAGTAGGGGAGGGAGTGAGGGTAGCACCTGAACACCATTCCTTAACTAATGAGCCCAGGAAGCGATGAGAGCTGATTTTGACCCCGGCAGTTCCTGTGGCTGCTTTGCTTAGTATATACCGCATCGCGTCCCAAACCTCTGAACATCAGGATCACCGGGGCAGCTTTTATAAAATTGCAGTTTCCCAAGCCCCATTCTTGGCAGCTCTGATTTAGGACATTTAGGCTGGTGCCAGGAAATCTGTATTTTGCTCAAGAACCTTGGTGAACCAAACACTCTACTACTGCATTAGCAAGCGGTATTAATACATCTGAAAGTCACGAGCCCAAATGTACCCCAAAGTCAGCCAACTGCTATCTGTGGGCTCTCTCTGCCTATCGTGAGGGTTCTGGTAAATGAGATAAGGATCAGGGATGAAAAGAAAGGGTAACAGAGGTGTCGGAAGTTCAAGTTTCCGGTCCTTGCTCTGTCATTTCTTAGCCATGTGACCTTGAGCAAATGTCACTGGGAGGCTCAGTGCCTTGTCTGTAGAATGGGAACTATAATTCAAGCCTTGCTTACCCCTTTGAGTTATAAGGATCAAACAAGAAATAACTTCATAAAACATTACATGAAGTTAAATTATTTTTATGGAGAGGCAGCATTGTTTCCCTTCAGCCTAATAATGGCATACTCATACTCTGAATTCCTACACCCAAATACCTTCATTCAGTAAACCAAAGGAAGTCTACTGTATTGCAGGGGCTGGTTCACTGAACTTGGTCCTCATGGCTGGATAGGCAGTGGTTTTCAAAATCACCACTGGCACATGTGAAACAGGAAAACGCAGCCTCTCCTTCTGGAATAAGAATCTCTGCAGGTGTGGGTGGGACTCTACCATTGTCATAATGCCAGAGATCATTCTTAACATATTAAGAGTGGAGGAGTCACTGTGTGTGGTAGTAATGGAGGTTAGGGAACATAAGAGTTGAACATGACCTTGAAGATCTTGAAGGTCTTTCCTACTTCTTTTGGCCCCTGAAAAAAAGGGCCTTTGTGCCTGATCCTCTGCTCCCATCCTTCTCTTCTGTACTGTTGACTCTCCTCTGGCTAGTTGACATACTCACTCCTGAAGCCTTTGGCCTCTTCTCCCTCTATCAAAACTCATTCCCTTCTTTCTGGGTCTCAAGCTACCTTTCCCCAAATCAAGTACAAGTGAAGGTTTCAGGTACAAGGTCTGGCACTCTTTTTTTTTTTTTGAGTAGAAGTCTTGCTCTGTCACCCAGGCTGGAGTGCAGTGGCATACTTGCAGCCACCACAACCTCGACCTGCTGGCTCAGGCGATCCTTCCTCCTCAGGCTTCCAAGCAGCTGGAACTACAGGCACATGCCACCATGCCAGATAATTTTTAAAAATTTATTGTAGAGATGAGATCTCACCAAGTTGCCCAGGCTGGTCTTGAATCTGTGGACTCAGGCAATCCTCTTATCACAGTCTCACAAAGTGCTGGAATTATAGGCGTGAGCCACTGCAACCAGCCGGGTCTGGCACTCTTAGGACTCAGTTTTCTTTTTTAAGCAGATCTTCTTGTATTTTGTTATTTATCAAGAAATTCCTAGAGAAATCCTAATAGAGGAATATCAGTCATCTGTACCAGGTCAGTGAGGAAGACATTTGGGACAAGGGTCCCTGTCCCCCAGCCTATGTGGTTGTCACAAGCTAGGCCAGCCAGTCTTCACGCTTGGCAACCAGATCCCAATGGCCGGTCGCTGAGTTTCTTCATCCTCTCCCCTGTCTCTGACCTTCATCTGCTTTCCAGAGCAAGGCAAAATGGTGTTTCCTTTCTGCATGTGGAGTTCTCTTTCCCCTAGACTTTCAGCATTTTATTACCAGAGTGTCCAACTGGGCTCTGTTCTACATAGCTACATTAGATGTCCTGATGCCTCTATTTTCCAGGGAGCTGGTAAACTCTCTCCTGGGCAGGGCCTGGCCTAGGGAACCCTGTTTTTCTGTTTTCTGATTTCTATTGTGACACTGGGCTCATAATGTCAAAATTCTCAAGGCTGATGTTTCCCCAAAGTACCATTAATGAGATCTCATTCCATGAATAGTGTGTTTTGATGAGGAGAGTATGTCTTCAGCCGACATTTTAAAAAATTGTTTTTACTTGATCTGAGGGATTGTTTTTAAATTCTTTTTCTTTTAAGAAAGAGAGGAAAAGTAAAACGGACAGTAGGTTAAGAAGATAAATATTGGAGGTAGGGTCGAGAAAAAGACTGATTTTTTGTCTCCAGTCAGGAGATGGGAGATGGCCAGTCTTCCAGTTCCAGAGAGGCTAAAGTCAGGCAGATGAGGGTGAGAGAATCCTGGGAACTAAGCACACTCTTTGATGGCATGCTGGGTCTCACAGAAATACTTTCAGGAACAATAGGCTGAAAAAGTCCTGCTGTGCCTCATCAGTTTCTAGAACAGGGGTCAGCAAACTTTAGTCTGCCTTCTGTTTTGTAAATAAAGTTTTATTGGAACAGAGCCACACCCATTAGTGTTCTCTACATGATTTTCATCTTATAACAACAGAGTAGTTGTGACAGAGACCATATGGCCTACAAAGTCAAAAATATTTACTATCTGGCCCTCTATAGACAAAAAGTTTTGCCAACTCCTGGTCTAGAGTGCTGTATCCTGTACAGCATCACTTCACAAATTTCTTTCTTTAGTAACAGAATGCGTTTTTGTGAAGAATATTTTAAATATGGAAGCCCATGAAAAAGATAAGGCAGGCACAGTATGAGGGGATAGGAGTCACAGAGTGCAAGGACTCAGCCTTCCCTTTGGTCCCTCTCCCCTAGGTTCCACGAAATTGAGTTCAACAATCACTTTAGAGCGCATGCTTCTTGAGGGCAGGACACTGCCTTAAGTTCTCATGTTTCTGTGTAGTGACTGGCATATAAAATACACTCAGGAAGAGTGTGATGCATGAGTAATGGGATGAAGGACCTTCACTCATGGCCTCTGTCTAGTCTCATCCTTCCATCATCCAAACTCCCTACGTGAGTCACTCACATCCACTATTTCCTCTTCCCATACCCTCACATTGCTGGTTTCTGACTTTAGTCCCACTGCTCTGCTGGAACTGTTGTCACTGAGGTCTCCAATGATAACCTGAACTACTATACAGGCGTTCTTCAGTTCTTATCTTTGGGTAAACTTTTGGGCATTTGATAATTCCTGAATATCATACTCTCTGGGCTTTTTTTTAACACCCTAATTTTTTAAGTTGAGTTTTATTAGTTTGTTTTTAATTGACAAATAATAAGAGTATGCGTTTGTGGGATATAATGTGATGTTTTGATATATATATATACATCGTGAAAAGATCAAATCGGGTTAAGTAGCATATCCATTACTAAAAATATTTACTGCTTTTTTGTGGTAAGAACATCTTAAATCCATTCTTTTAGCTATTTGAAATATACAGTACGTTATTACTAACTATAGTCACCATGCCTATTCGTTCTGTGTAACTGACACTTTGTCAGTTATACTCTGTGTAACTGTCCACATAACCCCCTCTTCCAGCTGCTGGTAACCACCATTCTATTCAGAGGATAAGGGGTTGATATTCAAAACATACAAGAAACTCAAACTACTCAATATCAGGAAAACAAAGAATCCTCTTATAAATCAGGCAAAGGATTCAAATAGACATTTCTCAAAAGAAGTCATGCAAATGGCCAGCAGATATATGAAAAAAATGCTCAACAAACCTGAGTCAGAAAACGCAAATTAAAACCACAGTGAGATATCACCTGACACCTGTTAGATTGGCTATTATCAAAAAGATAAAAGATAACGTGCTGGCCAGGATGTGAAGAAATGGGAACTCTGGTACACTATTGATGATATTGTAAATTAATACATTAATAAGCATTTTGGAAAAACAGTATAGAAATCCCTCATAAATCTAAAAATAGAACTACCATATGATCCAGCAATTCCACTTCTGGGTACATAGCCAAAGGAACTGATATCACTATGTAGAAGAGATGTCTGCACTCCTGTGTTCACTGCAGCATTATCCACAACAGCCAAGCTGTGGAAACAACTGAAGTGCTCATCCATGGATGAATGGATTAAAAAATGTGGTATGCATACACAATGGAATGCTATTTAGCCTTTAAAAAGCAGAAAATTCTGTCATTTGCAGCAATAAGAATAGAACTAGAGGCCATTATGCTAAGTGAAATAAGCCAGGCACAGAGAGACAAAGACCATATGACCTTACTTATATGTGGGATCTAAAATAGTCAAAAGCACCTGGGCAGCAAGACCTCATCTCTACAATAAATCAAAAAATCAGCCGGGCGTGGTAGCGCATGCCTGTAATTCTGGCTACTTGAAAGGCTGAGGCAGAAGGATCGCCAGAGCCCAGCAGGTCGAGGCTGTGGTGGCTGGGAGCGGCCACTGCACTCCAGTCTGGGCGACAGAGTGAGACTCCAACTCAAAAATAAAATAAAATAAAATAGTCAAAAGCCTTGGCTTCTTGTTACCCTATAGTATCCTGGTTATCTTAGTCTCTTTTTTACCTTTGCTTCCCTGTGTCTGAGTGGTCTTTGGTTTCTCTGACCCTTCCTTAAATGATGATATACTTTAAGCATTGAGATCATCTCCAGTCAACATGTTGAGTGCTCACACATCTTTGTTTTAAGTCCATCCCCCTGCTACATTTTTTCTGACCTTCAGCTAGACAGTTGCATCTGGCACCCCAAACCAAACTGTCCCAAATGGAACTCACCATGTTCCTCACAGCTGTTTTCTCTCAGGAATTCTCTCACTTGACGATACTATCATCTGACCACCCTGTGGTCTTGGCATCTTTAACCAAACACCAGAGTCTACCCATTTTGTGATCTAAGAATCTCTTGGCTCCTTGCCCTTTCTCCCACTCTTATCACCTCTTTTGCATGACTGCAGCAGTCTCCCAAATGGGTTCCTGAAGCTTTTCCTACAATCCAGTCTTGACTGCAGCTACAGGGATTATGCCACAGTGATTTCCGAAAGAGCAGAGATGACAAGTTGGACACCAAAACCTGTTTCTTTTTTTTTTTCCTGAGCACACAGCTTGACCTCATTTCTGAGTATTCCTTGAAGTTGAGTATGTGACTATATAGTTGAGTTCTAATGACAAAGATGGGTGCAATTCACAGGCTGAAGTTTCTACAAAGCTGGAAGTTCTCGTCCACGGTTTCCCTTTAGTTAGCTCAGTGAAAATGATGCAGACAAGCTTCTAGGGAACAGTGAAGCTGCAAATAAAAGGAGCCCTGTGTCATCACTCCACTGAATGGAGAATCTTGTGCCAATCAGGAACACCTGTCTCAGAATTATTGGTGGACAAAAATTTACTTCTATTATGTTTGAGGATCTATTTGTTATAGCAGCCAACATCACCAAATGAGGTTAATGATCCTCCTACAGAAAATGGACTAGATGGATTTTTTTTTTTAATCTAGAACTTCTTAACTCAGAAGAGAATGAGAGGTTCAGGAGAAGGCTTGGACCTCAGCTAGGAAACAAGTGGTCCCAGGAGCTAAAGCCAGGAGAAAAAAAACATCAATAGATGTAAGAACTCAGCTCATAGAAACTCCGACCCCAGATCTCTTATCTTCTAACATGTGTAAGTGTGCTTGTGTCTAAATATGCCTTTGGGCAATGAAGATGCCATTTAAATCTTAAGTGGCATTGAAAAAATAGTTAACACAGAGGCCTTTTATATATGCAGAACAACTAACAAAGTGAAAAGAGAAAAATCTATAAAAGTTTGGATTAGCAATACGAAAGCAAATGAATAAATCATTACAGGCATTATGTAAACTTCTCATTTTGTCTAATTACCATGCAGCACAATAATAAGATTTATCATTAAGTATGTCAGATTCGCTTTGTTGTTCATTTATTTGATCGCAATTTCAAATGTTGTTCTTGAATGTACAGCCTGAATTGTTCGTTGTTGCTCATGGCTTAAGAAATTAAAGGGAAACGTATTCACCACGCTCCTGACATAGAAAGTTTTTTTATGACTGATGAAAACTTGAGAACATTTCATCAGCATCTAAATGTTATGGTTCTTTATAACTTGTTTTAATTTGTGACCATGTGGACTGAATTGAAAAGCAGCTGAGGAGTGAGAAATGTTGCTGAACCAGAGATCTGAGGGTTTTGAGGGGTCCTCTGGTTCCATCCAAGCCTAGATACTTCATGCCACACTCGTGGTCAGTTAAACAAGGCAGGAGTTTGCCAATTTCAGAATCTGACTTTGCTTCCAAGCCCTGGGCATCTTGATACATTTAATTAATTGCATACATACTTGCAATATTATTCATATATGTTAATTGCATAATAATATACTAATGACATGAAGGTGTTCCAGTAGAGTTATTCTACATGAGTAAAAAAGAAAAATCACACATTTCAACACTAGATGATGCCAATAAAATTATAACAGCATCTGACACTTACTGGGTATGTACTAGGTGCCAAGCACTGTTTTACATCTCAATTAGTCTTTACAACAATCCCATGAGGGAGGTAGCTGGTTCATCCTGTTCTCACCTACAGTTAAGTGGATAGGAAATTTCTCCAAGGTCACAAAGCCCCAGTAACCGAAGCTAAGTGTTGGATGAAATCCTTAGCCTCACTTAACCGCCTTCAGCATCTCTCCATCATCCATTCTCTGTACTATATCCTGAGATAAGCTCAATCCAGGTTTAGGCAAAGCTATGAGATAGGGGGATTTGTGTTTACTGCCCCTTCATTGCTCCTTGAAGATTTTGAGGATGTTGACACTGATTAGAAGTTGGGTGGGGAGGGGTCTCATTGCAACTGCTTCATTCATTCAATAATCATATATTTAACAAATATCATATATATATAAATTCAAACATCTATACCATGTATATATTTTGCCGAGGGCAACCCAAGTCTTTCATCTAATCGAGGAAGCCTAATGAGTCAACAGGCAATTGCAATCCAATGGGATGAATAGTAGGAGTGATGGGAGAAGTATAAGAATCGTAGAAACCTCTAACCCAGGTTTAGGGCTATCAGGAAAGGCTCCCTAGAGAAGGAGGCAACTATGCTGAGGCCTATAGGCAAGAAAGCAAATAAACTAGGAGAGGAGAGAAGGTGAGAAAAGAGATTCCAGGCAACAGAACCAGCACAGTGATGTGGGTGAGAAAATACTGTGGTGTACAGCCTGTTGACAGAGCACTGGCTTCACCAGGCAAGCACTGAGTGGTCCTTTCCAGAAAGTTCTTCCCTGTCTGCTACAATGTCTGATTTTCTCAACATTCATCCATTAACAAATATTTCAATCAATCAATAAGATTTATTAAGTATTTACTACACAGAGGCATTGAGTAAAGCATTGAAGAGAATTCAAAGAACTCTGAGACCCTGCCTCTACCTTCAGAGAGTTTACTGAGTGTGGGGTTGGAACGTTCTCAGGGAAAAAAAGAAAAAAACTTAAATAAGAAATTAGGTTTTTAAGTAAGAGGAAGAAAAGTGCCAGAATGAAACACTCAGGCTTTGGAGTCAGACCCAAACTTACTTGCGAGTGAGGTGACCTTGCACAAATGACTTTCCCTGGTTCATTCTCCACCCATAAACTTGTAATAATCAAAAGTCCTTTTTCAAGTCTGTTGCAAAGATTAAACAGATAACGTGTGTGTGGCACTTCATGCATACTGCCCAGCACAGAGCAAGCTCACAATAGGTGTTTTAGACATTATGACTATAATTAATTCACTGCATAAATACTGGAGTGCCTGCCTATGATGGCTTTCCTACTTTTTATTTCAGGCCCTTTTGGCTTTGTGCCACATCGACCTTAACCCTGGTACCTGTCTCTCTTCCTTCCATTGGATTCTTCTCTCAAGTCAGCGTTACCTGGTCAAAGAAGCATAAATCATGAGCTCTGGGAAAGCTGGTTTGTCTGTCTCCCAAGCAGGTCTCAGAGTCTCCTGGGCACCTCTCTAAACCTCCCCAGGCAGTTTGTCGTAAGGAAAAGGGCAGGGGGCACCTCTCTCTCCTGATCACCTGCAGATGTCTGTTTTACTCACAGGGAAGGGAATTCTATACTATACAGCAACATCATTCATCGTGTTACGATATACTTCTACTTATTATTAATTCTATTAACATCTGATGTTTGCTGACCTCATATCATGTATTGGAAGGACATGGTAATGGTCTTGCTTAGGTGATAGGGGATTATTAAGTTGGGGTGACACATCTAACCCTAAACCATTCAGGAATGCATGCTTAAATAGAAGCAGTAACCAAAAGAATATTTGATTATTTTCTTATTTATAGATTCAAGGGTACACCTGCATGTTCACCACATGGACATATTGTATAGTGGTGGGGATTGGATCTGCATAGTCAAACAGAATCAGTAACCAAAAGCAGATTTATTTAAAACAAACAAAAAACTAAGCTCTAGTCAATATACCCAATAAAGAACAACTTGATATGTGATCATTTTGAAATTATGACACTAAAAGCAACTATTTGTTTATTTACTTATTTATAGCCGATGTCGACAAAATCGCCTATGCTTCCTAATCCAGTGCCTTGGAAAATTGGAGCACAGTTAAGATAAGCAGGCGTAATGGTACTGCTGGAACATAGTAGGCTTGGAGTCGTGGGTAAGTTCATGCCACGGCTGTCCATGGCAGGGTATGCACGTGAAAACGATCATCCAGCAGTTGGCAATTTGGGAATGGAGTTGAAGAGAGAGGACAGGCAGACGCAGACTTAGGCATCCACCCCAGAGGAATGGCCACATCTTAAACAAAAGTTTTCTGGCTTCAGAAGTGCCCGTGAAGGGACAAGCATATGACCAGGATCAGCAACACACCACCAGGACTGCTTAGATTTCTTTGCCCAACATGGAGAAATTAACTCAAGGAGTCTGGGGGCTGTAGCCCCCAGTCACTTATCTTTGAAGACTCCTGTTCTGTTTTAAAATATCATGTGAATTGTCTATTCTACTCCACGATAAACAAATAAGATTTTAAATTACCTTTGAGTAAAACTGACTCTGCAGCATGACAGGTGGCATTTAGCCTGCGGCTTCACATAGGATAAATTATTCAGGGCACACTCGCAAGGAAGGGAGCTCATACTTCAGCTTGAGAAGCAAGGCATTCCGCAAGGAGCAGGAATTCCATCATCATCAGGAATCTCATCCCTCCATCTGATGAGCTGGCCAATTAGCAGGGGAAGCCCTAGGACTGAGTGGGACCCCAGATCAGGAGGTTTTGATGAGGATGAAACTACCAGGAAAGGTCTGGTTACCAGGAGGACATACAGTAGAGGGGTTGTCAGGGTGATGTCAGGTCTTGAGGTCGTATAGGATGGGATGAAGAGGTTCTGGGAAGCTAGGCATTGGCAGTGTCTGTAGGCCATGGGTGAAAGCAGGGATGATGCCTGGGGCTGGGTGATCAGGGACCCCTTTGCTCTGGGGCTCTATGTCCCAAGGACTCTGGAAAGTTCTCCACAGAACCACAAATGGGCTGAGATTTCTCTCCTGGGTGGAAACAGATTGCCAGAGCTTCAATCCCATAGCATATTTCACTGACAGATTGGATGTGATTTCTCCCAAGCTGGGGGCGTTTCAAAAACAGAGGAGGAAAGGGAGGTTGGGAGGGGGAGGCGAGTGGGGGAAGACAGCTGTCAGCTTCAGTGTGGCTTCAGGACAGCTCTTGCAGATGTGGGCAGAGTTACAACTACCAATTTCCTGAGCCCCGGGCGATTAACCAAACCCAGGGTCGCAGGAGGGTGGGGACCATCAGGATTACACAAGAGAGGGTCTCCAGGACTTTGGGACACAGAGCCTAGTCTCAGGGTGGACTCACTTCGCATGGGAGATGATCACTCCTTGTACTAAATTAAACCAATTTGATCAAAATTTGTAATGCAGAGGAGCGTAATTAAATTGAAGATTTTAATTAGGCACAGTTTTGATGAAACTTAACGGGAGCCGGCAGGAACAGTCTTGCTGTCTATTCAACATAATCCTGCCTGGTGAAGAGCTCTTTAGCTGATGACCTTAATGACTGACTGCCCAGCTCTCAGCTCCTTAGATGGTCTTCCCGCCAGCTTGGTGGAGGCCGGGAGTGGGCAAGGGTAAGTAAGTGGGTCTTGCATCCTGTGGGGTGGCATCTCTTTCAAAGGAATGCTGGTACTTAACTTTCGGGGTGCCTAATGACTCACTTTTATCCAAGTGGAGAAATGGCGAGGAATTGCATTGAGGGCTGTTTTACAGTAATGAGTCAGAAAAGACAGGACAGGGCTTCCTGTAGGCCGAGAAGCACCTCTGTGGGACTTCTGTGCTAATTGCTTTGAGCCTCTCAATTTCACTTCGTAAAACCTAAACCTTCCCCTGGCCTCCCAAGAAAGAAAGTCTCTGGGAACAGACATGTGGCAAGAACTCTCAGCCTGCAGCATGGATGCGCAGAAGGGTCTGGCCGGGTCTGCTCCCTAGCACTGAACCCAATGTGTGGGGGGAGACAGTAAACACTGCAACACTGCAACAACCCTAGACCTCTCCTGACAAAGAGAGTTAAAAACTATGAGCCAGTCATGGCTGCTGCTTTTAGCATAAAGTACCTGAACTTGAAGAAGTCTTCCCTTTCTTTCTTTCTTTCTTTCTTTCTTTCTTTCTTTCTTTCTTTCTTTCTTTCTTTCTTTCTTTCTCTCTACCTTTCTTCCTTTAACCAACAAATGTTTACAGAAGCTTCATTTGCAGCAAGCACTGTACCAGATGCTATTGTAGTGGCCGAAAGTTCAATCTGAGAGACCACCAAGAGCCAATTCCGATGAAAGTTCAAGAGGGACTTTATTTACAAGCTCGAGCCTGGGCCTCTGTCAACAACCGACACAGCGGAGTACATTCAGAGGCTCTGATTTCTTTAAGCAGATGCTTCTTATGCTTTTACACAAAGGGAGGAGGAGTGTGCGGGGGCTTTCCAGTTGTGTTACCATTTAATTGGGTAGTAACCTCTGGTGGTCAGCTTAATCGTGGAGGATTGGCTAGCCTGACTCGGGCTGACCTTGGCCCACTAGTTAGGGAAGTTGCAGAGACATCTGGAAATTTAGGTGATTATCCCCTGGCACTTGATTGGTTGTTGCTAAGGGGAAAGTGAGATAAGGGAAGGGGTTGAAGCTTGTAACCGGAGCTTTGCAGTTTTTTCCATAACTGAAACTTTAAACAGTTACAGGTTATGTTTTAAGACAGAAAACTAAAAATGGCTGCGCTATTGTCCACAAGCTGATTGCATATTTATTGGGTTATAGCATGCTCTTAACCTAAGTCTATGGTATACTTTATTATGGTCCTCTCACTATATATTCTGACAAGTACTTAGAGTCCAAGTTTCCTCTTACCCTTATGAACCCAATAGACCATGTGAGAGGTAGTAGTGGGCACATATTTAAGAATTATGAGACGCTCTGGGTAGGAATAAGAAGTCATACTTTGGCTTAGATCAGGAATCAGCAAATGGCAGCTGAGGGCCAAATTGCTCATTGTCTACTTTTTAAAATAAAGTTTTATTAGAACATAGCCACACCTATTCATTTATAGTCCATGGCTATTTTTGCTACCAAGGCAGAGTAAAATTTAGCTGTTGTGACAGAGATTTCATGGCCTGCACAGCCTAAAATATTTACTATCCAACTCCTTATAGAAAAAGTATACCAACTCCTGACTTCGATAGTCAGGGTGGACCCCTCAGAGAGGATAAGGTTTAGCGCAGACCTGGAGGAGAATTTTAGCTAAGTGAGACATTCCATATACAGGGTGGAGGTGGGGGAGCTGGGGATAAGGGAATAGGAGTGACAGCCCTGTAGTGAGGACCAATTTGGTGCATTCAAGGACCTGGAAGAAGATCGGTTTGATTGGAGGATGTTGATGGAAGGATACAGGCCTGAAGGAGTTAGAAGAGGAAGAAGGGTCATTACACACAGAATCTTACCATTCAAGCCCTGGAATGGAGTTGGACATAATTCTGAGTACACTGGAAAGCTCCTGGAAGATTTTAAGCAGGAGCATGATGTGATGTAATATTTAAAGAACACTCTGTCCACTGGGGTGAACGTGGCTTAGAGGAGAAAGGATACATTCAGATGATGATGACTTGTATCAAGTTTATATCAGCAGAGATGAGAGCCATGGGAAGATTTGGAATGACTTTGGGAGGATGATTGACAGGATTTAAATACAGATTAATATTGGAGAAGGTGGCTAGAAAGAGGGAGAGGTTGAGAACGAACCTTTCCAGATGTCTGACCTGAGCAACTGGGTAAATGCTGGTCCTATTTGCTGAGATTGGGAAGACCAGAACTGAGGAAGAAGAAAAGTTTGGTTGGATGATTTAAGAGGTCAGTATTTTTTGTCCTCCTTAAAATTTGTGTGAGTAGAGGTGACAAGTAGAGGTGACAGGGAGACAGTTGAATATATGACCATAAAGAGTAGAGGAGAGGCCCAGGCTAAAGATAAAAATTTGTGAGTCATCAGCATAGAGATGATATTTAAACAATTGGACTAGATGAGCTCACTTAGGGCAGGAGGTAGAGAGGAAGGAAATAGGACCACAGCTGATGATTTTCGGCAGGCTGCTTAGCATCAGTTTGGCCTGGTCCTACTCCTTGCTATTTATCAAGACTTTAGGTTGAGCATAAAGTAGTCAAGAGACTTCATAAAGAAATATTCTTAAAGAAATGCTATGAGTTATTCTTAAGCATATGCAATTATTCTGCAATGACCACCCCAAGTAATATCAAATGAAGAGCTTCGTATATTTTTATATAATGAAAGCATAAGTGGCATATGCATTACTTAAACAATGCATGAATGATTTTCCTTTCTAAATATTTGTACATCCTTTTACAAGTTGACTGGTAGTTGAGTTGTTTAAAATGGTGGCTCCCCAAAAACTGTTGCCTAGCAGAGTCCATTGACCAGCTGAGCCCCTAGCCAGAGCGATTTAGCAGGAATCTCTGTTTTTAACAAAGACCCCAAGAGATTCTGATGGTCATGATTTGGCATTTGGTAACTGGAGTTTTCCCAAATATTTCAAAGGCAAACTTGAGATCCGCCCACTCAGATAATCATGTCTTCTAAACTGACAGGAATCTGAATTTTTGAAGTTGTAATAGGATATACATTTTTTTACTTATACATGCAACAAAATTATTGACCTATTCCAAGCTAGCTTGTTTCCTCTTCCATCCTCTTTCTCACCCTTCACCAAAGCCTAAGGATCTTAGCTCATAAAAATCTTTCAATGAGCACACGTATATGCAAGTTTCATGCATGCATACTTTATGTCTCTTTCTCTTTCTCACTCTCTCTCTCTCTTGCACAAGTGCACATATACACTCTTCACTATCTCCATTAACACTGCCTCAGCTCAAATTCTTGTCATCTTTCCCTCAGGCCATAGTACTAGTTTCTTAACTGCTTTCTTTGCCAGGCTAGTCAATAACAGCTCTAGTCCATCCTTCAAATTACTGCTGGAGTTAACTTTCATAAACCAAATCTGATTCCCTCAGATTGCTACTCTGTGGGAAAACTTTACCTATTGGGAAAAGTCCAAATCTCTTGGCATAGCATTCAGCCACTGTTAGAGAGTAACACTGATCCCTTTGGTCTGCAAAGCTTCCTCTATTCTTGACACCAATTCACTCAGGCCCTACCTATCCACATCTATTCCTTCTCACCTGTTCCTGAAACCTGTCTAGCCATCTCTGCTCTTCAACACCTGCTTGTTCCCGCCGGCCCATGCATGCCTGTCCATATACACCTTCATGTTTTGGACATTCCTAGGACTGTCTGGTCAACTCTTCTTCATCCTTTAAGATCCAACTTAGATGTTCCCATCACTTAAAGTCTTCCTCAGCTCCAAAGCCAGAGCCTTATATTTCTTCTTTTTTCTTAACGTAGCAGTTTGCCCATATCTTTATTGGAACATTTCCCATGTTGCATTGCAAATCTTTCTTTCTTTCCCAAAATACCTAGTTCCTAAATCAAACTGAAATTATTCACCATCCTATGCATAATGCTTAGCTCAAGGTTAGGTTAGAGTAAGTACTCACTAAATGCGTCGAAAGATGTTTCCTAGCCTTCCTTGCTGTCAAGCTCTCAACAAGCTGAGTTCTTGAGGTGACTAGGGTGTCTGTCTATAGCAGCCCATCTTCCATCTTCTGATTTGCTGGTGACTGGGAAAGCATACAGCTGAACTTCTTCAAGTTTTGAGAAAAACAAGAGTGAATAGGCTCCTAGAGGGTACCAGGGTGACTCTGAATAAATGCATCAGCTTTAGTCAGTGGTTTTTCTGCAGTCTGGTATCTTGCTTCCTTCTGGGTTCTCAGTTGTATTCTGATAATTTAAACTGCTGAGAACTGATCTTTTAACAAATGAGATATGAAAATAGAGCCACGTTGTTCATTTCTTCATTCCCCAAAATTAAAATGGAAAACAACGGAAATGAGAGGCCATGACAATTCATAGTAGGTGACTCAGTCTATTTTCTGTTGCTCTTAACAGAGTATCTAAAATTTTCATTTTAATTTATAAAGAAAAGGAATTTATTTCTTATACTTACAGAGGCTAAGTCCAAGGTTAAAAAGCCACATGTGGTAAAGTCCTTCTTGCTGATGGGAACTCTGCTGAGTCCTGAGGTAGTGTAGGGCATCACATGGCAAGCAGGTTGAGTGTGCTAACTCAGGTTTCTCTCTCTCTACTTATAAAGTCACTAGTCCCACTCTCATGATGACCCATTAACCCATGAATGAATTAATCCAGTCTCTGCCCTCATGACCCAATCACTTCTTCAAGGCTCTTAATACTGCCACATTGGAGATTAAACTTCCACACAAGTTTTGGAGGGGACAGATATTCCAACCAAAGCAGTAGGTGTCTCTAATGGACATTCAGCAACCCATGAGCCAGTGCTGCATAGTATGCAACATGCATGCACATGTGTGTGAATTCTGGGGGCAGATTCCACCATTTTTATAAGATTCTCAAAGGGTTCTGACATCCAGAAGACTTAGGACCCACTAATGTCGAATATACTTTTGTGCTTTTGTAAAAGTGTCCATATTTAAAACTAACACTTGAATCTTAAAAGGTCTTGGAATGTGAGTGATTTTAATGCTATATACTGACTCCTGTGTCCACCAGTCTTCTCCATACTCACTTTCTTAACCCATTATTTTAGCCTCCAAGCTAAGGAGAGAGCAAGATGATATCATTTCTAATAGGTCCTATAAATAAACACAACTTCTGCCACATTAGATCACTATAAAACAATTCCCTTAGGCCCAGAGGATTAAATAATAGAAGAAAATGCTTTCCACTAAAGCATGCAAATGACAGAAAATATTCTCACTGGGGTAATTTATACAGATTACTCCATGACAAATTGGTTGTTTGAGCTGATCATGTTGATCACTAAAACACTGTTCAGATTTTTTCTTGGGTTTGGAAACGTTGCTGTGAGACCCAGGGCCTTTGCTACCGACTTTCCAGCTCGCAAATGTACCTTAAGAAATGCTCAGTGATCTTAAAGCCAGAGTGAGCGTGTTTTGCTTACAAAATAGTTGTCTTCAGTCTTTCATTTCAACAAGTAGAAATTACCAGGGTTCAACTGAAATTTTTTCAGCAGTGCTGCCTTCAGGATCTTCTGGGAAAAGAACATGAGGTACCACATGATGGTGGGTGGCCTTGGTAGTTTAATCTTCCCTCTTTGACCCACTGTTCCCAATCTGTTTGTCCTCGTGTGCTTCTATCTCATTGAATGATGCCCATCCAAGCAGTTGACCCAAGGGGGGAAAAGGGGGCACCGTCTAATTTCCTCTCTCTCCTCTCTCCCCACCTCAAGTCCTGTTGAGTCAACCTTCTTATTTTTTCATATCTGTCCATTTTCTTTGGTTTGGGACACTGAGATCTCTCATCTGGATGGCTACTGCCATCCAAATGAGTCCCCCTTAATCCCGCCTCACCCTGAATCCAGTTCAAAGAAATTCCTCAAAGCACAAAACAAACATGCCTTTCTCATCATTCCTCATGCTCCCTTCCCTTCCTCCACCCAGAGCTCAGCATCTTCCCCAAATGAATGTTGAAGGAGCATCAGTTTGGTGACAAGTCACTGTTAGCCAACAGGATGCCCAGGGGCCCTGCCACCCCTGGTGTATATCCAGCCCACCATTCTTCGTGGCAACTGCCTGTTTGACTGTTGGTCTCCCTACCAGACCTGTGAACCATGGAGGGCAGGAGCTGGGTCTTGTTTACAGCCATAGCTGTTTTCAACCAGAGAGCCTTTCACAGGGCAAGCAATGGGTAGGTACTGAATAAACAAACAAACAGCTCACACTTAAAGACAATAAAAACATCCTTTTTTGATAGCAACAATGGATAATGAAACAACAAATTTCTCACAATGAAAGTAATACACATTGAAGAGAAAAAGATGATATGAGCATCACTTTTCTGATGCTTACTAATTTCTCATGTCAGTTCAGTAATTTTCAGTAGAAAATGCTTTTCCTTGGATCCCAGATAGTATTAGCTTCAGCTGGGGCTCCAGACCTGATTCCTGATTCTAGCACCTTCTGCTCGGTCCACTGTGCAGTATTGTATATTATTTTTCCCTATTCGTGCATTTCTTTTGGTTTGGAACCCTAAAATCTCTCATCTGGATGACTGCAGTGGTTTCTTAATGAGTCTCCCTTACTCCCGTCCTGCTTTGCATCTAGTTCGAAGAAATTCCTCAAAGCACAAAACTGGTCATACCTTTCCCATTGTCTCTCATGCTCCTTTCCTACCCATCCTCCACCCAGAGTTCAGCATCTCCCACATAGGCAATAAGCAAAGGGGCCAGGTTCACCAACTGGTGGTAAATCTGGAATTGAATGAGGTTCTTCTCAATCTAAAGGGAAGGTGATATTGTATGATTATCCAAGTAGTAAACTGACACATGCATAGCTCAGGCTATTACATCAGCTTCAAAGACTCACTAGCGCCACACAAAATTCCAGACATTCACATTTGTCCAGGGCTAGTGTGGAGATAATTCAATATACCTTTACTGCCAAATCTTTCTTGCTCTTGAACTAGGAACAAAATGGAGAGCTCTTAAAATGACTGACAATTTCTAGTTCATTCTTTTATTTCCAGTGTCTTTTACCAAATAGTAACAGCTTGATTCTGATAAACAAGTACCTGTATCCTTTTCGAGTATCTTGGTGCTATCTGTCTACCTAATGGGCACAGGGTGGATTGGGTAGCATTATTATACATACCTATTCATTCTGCCCTAGTCTGAATTTCATAATTCATCCTGGAACAGAGTTTGCTTCTCTGCTACAAGTTATGGACCTACAAAATCCAAGCTGAGGCAATGCTCTAAATCATTGGTTTCTGTAACAGCAAGAGATTTAGAAGACTCAGTTTGAGAAAGGCCCTCTTTGATATCAATACTTTTTTGATTATCTATTCCCACTTTTCTTTTTTTTCTCTGGGCGAACTCTCATTTCATCCTCTGAGGCCCTGGTAGGGATGTCAATCATGATGTCTCAGCCCCTATGACCCAGACTGGCCATCCTGTGTACTGGGTCACAGTGACTTGTTCATGTTTGAGCATAGAATCAAGCAAGACCAATTAAAGTCTCCCAGAATTGCTATTTTTTAAATTTTTTTTTAATTTTTGAACTACTTTTTTCTAATGAGGATGCTAAGTTTGAAGGTTATGGATATTGGTAGCCATTTTGCCACTTGGTGAGATCTTATCCTCAAAATGAAGTCAATAAAGACAAGTGATGATGATGGCTGCAGTGGTGGTGATGACAGAAGACATTTATTGAGGGTTACCCATAAAGCCAAGAAACTACTCTAAGTGCTTTGCTTGTATTAACTCATTTACTCTTCATTACCATATATTATGATTTCTATTATCATGCTTATAATTATTATTGCTATTATTGTCTCTATTTCACAGAGGAGAAATTGAGACACTGAGGGGTTGAGCAACTCAAGGTTTAAACAGCTATTAAGTGAAGAGAGGCACAATTTGAACTCAGTGACTTAAAGCATGGTCTTCACTTGAATTTTGTAGGCCCATAACTTGCAGCAGAGAAAGAAACTCCATCCCAGGATGAATTATGATATTCGGGCTAGGGCAGAATGGATCAGTATGTATAATAGTACCCAATTCACCCTGTGCCTATTAGGTAGACAGACATTTGGCACCTAGATACTTTAAAAAGATACTTGTTTAACAGAATTAAGCTGTTACAATTTGGTAAAAGGCACTGGAAATAAAAGAATGAACTAGAAATTGTCCCGAGTCTGTGTTCTCAACCATTTTACTCTGCTGCCTGTAGCAATTCTGACCAAGGACAAGGAGGAGAAGGAGAAAGAGGAGGGAGACCCATGTGCCCAGAAGATTACTAGAGCACTTGAGTTCAGTCATGTCTGAATCCAGGGATCCTGGATTCTCAGTTAAGCAACTTGGTCATCCCATTTGTTATGTAGCCAGGTTGAGCTGTGTCCTTATTCCTTGCAACTTAAAATACTCTGCCACCCATTATTTCTCAGTCTGATTGTCCTTTGTCTTACTACTTTGCCATACACAACAATCATTTACAAAATAATATTAAAGCATTTAGAAGTTTAGAAAACATAAAAATATCATAAATAAAATATTCACATGATACAATCAACTTGAGATTATTATTTTTGTTTTGTTCATCTTTTTTCTGATCATTGACATACACATATAAGGTTATATATGTTTCATAGCTTTCCTTTTTTCACTTAACACTATATTATATGCACTCCCCTATAGTAAATATTTTTGAAACTATAATTTTAATGGCAGCATAATGTGTGCATGCACACATGTGTGTGATCATACATGGGCATATGTGTATGTGTGTGTGTGTGTGTGTGTGTCTTTCCATCCATCTTCTATGTGCTTCCTAATGTTTGACCTCTTTTCTGATTTAACCTTTTGATGTGGAACCTGGAAGGATACCAAGGGTTGTAAGGACAGGTGTGGCTTCTGCTTATGTTCCTTGGCCTTGGCCTAGGTGTTCAGAGGCATGGTGACCAACCTCACAACCCACATCAGCTCCTGTCATAATTCAACCTCCTAGGCAGGAGGATGACTATGTCAGAGGCAGAGGCTATTTTACTGTCCCTTGTCCCTCTGCCATGAGCACAAGTTACCTGGATTCTACAGCCAGCAGGTTGGGAATAAGACATGCTCAGGGAAAGGTCCAAGTCTGTCATAGATCAGTAAGCACAAGGCCAGGATGGCCTGGCAGTTCCTGGCATGATTTATTTGAAAGCATGCAGAGTTACCAGTTAGCACAGTAAGAGACCTCTTGTTCCTGCCTCCTTAATTCCACACATCAATAACAATTTGCTTGGCAAAGCCCTGGGTGCTAAGCCTAAATATTGAAACTAACAGGGGAAAACACAAGGATAACATTGAGAAATTAGATTCAAAATACCAAATAAACTCATTTTACTCTATCCCTCCCAGTTTGTGCTGTATAAAGGCTCATAACATTTATGAAGCATTAAATGCCACATAAATGACTAGTTACTGATGTGTAGATGAGAAAAAGGAAAGATGATGAAAGGGGTAAAAATAGTACAACTGTATGTCATGAAGATGTCAGTCCTGTATTTGATAAATCTTTAAATGCCACCTGAAGCCATGGGCAGTGTTGAATTAACATGACAGACTTTTAAGCTCCAACCAGGATACCTACGGCAAAAGTTAGAGACAGCAGAGATGTTAGGTCATCCATGGTCAAGAAGAACACAAAGCCAGAGAAGTTCAGAGCAGGTCAGTCATTCCAAGTCAGGTACAATCTCAAAAGCAAAAGCATTCATCCACCTCTCCATTCACCTATATTTTATAAATTCTTAGCTATTCCTTAGCTATTACAGCTATTAATTACTCAGTTTGAGACTTGCTATTCATCATTATTATTTATTGAAGACTAACTTTGTGTCAGGTATTTTACAAATTGTTTTACATGAATCATCTCATTTAATCTTCATAGCTATCCTTTGAATTGGCTACTTTCAACTCTACCATATTGGTGAGAAAACTGTAGCTCAGAGAGCAAAAGCAAGCAGTGGAAGGCCAAGCTAAGAGCATGTGTTGATCCACGGATGCATAGATCCAGCCATCCTTGCCTTCACACTGTAGCTGTTGAATTTCTACCAGGTAGCAAGCTTTGATGAGGCATTGGGACTACAGAATAACCTTACCCATGCTCCTACAACATGAATTCCTGGGGTAGGTAAAGCTGGAGATGACTAATTAAGGCCTTGGAGTCAGAAGGCTGGTGTTTCCAATGGCCATCACTGGGACACCAAAAAAGCAATGTCCATTAGGCCACGGCGACCTCAGGAAGAGTATGAGTATCTAACTCTGCTAAGGTGAGTTGAGGATAACTCAACCTGGATCTGGAAGAATGATGAGACTCATACATGAGCCAAGGGGAAAACACACTCCAGGATGGGGCAACAGCACAGGCAAAGACAGGGAGACTTGAAGGAGTTTGACTTTAGCAAGCAGTTCAGAGACACACAGCAGAAGTGAGAGGATTTGAGAACCAAAGCATCACCTGTACCAAATGGCACATATTTATGTACAACTAACTGCAGCTGAGCCTGAAGGTGCAAGCAGACCAGTTCCACAACAGAGTTGACAATGAGATGGCTAGGCCCAGCCAACAATCCCCTAAAGTAGCCACCCCAACATCCCAGCCTCATTACACTGGATCTTCTTACTTGCTTTACCTTTTCACAGCACTTAACACTGGAGTATTGTACTAAGTTGTTTGTTTCTTTACCTGTTGATTGCTTCTCTCCCCCACTAGAATATAAGCTCCATGAAAGCAGAGATTTGTCCATCTTGTTCTCTCTTTGCTCACTCCTTAAAATAATGTTTGGCATGTAGAAGACTCTCAATATTTGCCAGATAGATAAATGGACCCGACAGAGAAAAAGAGGAAGATTGTGCTGCTAGTAAGGACAAGAGAAATGAAAGTCCTGTTAGGGGCCAGGGCCCCATCCCTCGCCTTGGACACATGGTTCTCTCTAAGCACTTTTAATTAGCTTAGAGTCAAAATTGCTTCTGTTTCCCTTCAATGGCTTGCAGAGCTTAAGAAGCAGGGGCCCTATGCTTGCAAGTCTTATGATTCCTTTAACTCACCCTTCAAGCGCTGGCAGGCAAATTGCTTGCACTCGACTATACTTCTTCTTCCTGTGCCCACAGCAGACATTGCAAATCAATCGTGATGATTTTTCTTGCAACCTTAAAATTCTTGTCAACATCACACTCCAGACAGAAACTGCTAATCGTTAAGAGGTAGCATTGGAGATGACACCAACTTTTCATTCTGAGCACGAAAAGAATTTAACATATGTGAGAAGGGAATAATATATGCAGGTACAAGGAGGAAGGGACACATTCTGTATCCTAAGAAAGTATTGTAAGCTTTACGTCCTCAGGCTTGCCTATCAGTAACAAACAGAAGAGCTTGGAGAGGATACAGCACAGTGATTATGATCGTGACCATTGATGTCAAGTTGGCTGGGCTCTAGTCCTGGTTTTTATGATTCCCTAGCCATGTGGCTATCAGTAAGGTACTTAACCTCTCTAAGTCTCAGTGTGCGCATCCGTAAAGCCGAACTAACAACCATATCAAAATCATCAGATTGTGTGGAGGACAAAATTATCCATGTAAAGCACCTAACCTAGAACTGGGAGGTGATCAATATATATTATTGATTTTTTTGCAAAATTGACAGTTTAATAAGCATAAACTTAACCAGGAGTTGAATCTTGAACTCCAGAAATAGTTGAGCTGAAATGTTCCTCACCCTGTCAGGAACATACAAGACAAACCACTTTCTACTCAACCCCAACAAGTTTTCTATTTCCTTTTTCCAAATTTTTATTCATATTTAAACCACTATTATAAAAGAAAATGTTTTAAACAATAAGCACTTACCTGTAATCACAGTCCTCTTACACAACTCATTTCATTTTTCATGTTTCTTTCCAGTCTTTTCCCAAAAGTAGGGTTTCTTTAATAATCTTGATCTTCCTGGTTTTTGTTTTTTCTATTAATTCTCTGAGCGAAGAAATTTAGTTTCTGAGCTTTTCTCCACCACTTTGTTGCCACAAGCAAGTTACTTGGTCTCTGTCTGGCTCAGTGCCCCCATCTGTCAAATGGGGGTAATAGCAGGTGCATTGCTTCCTCATGGACTTGTCAGATGGAGTAGCTGAGATAATGGATATAACAATATAAAGTTTAAAAAATGACTGCTGTAGTCACCTCAAGGGAGAATTATCTCCAGGAACAAGTGAAGTGATAAATATGAAGAAACTTATGTAAAATGGCATTATTAAATGAGCAGGGAAAAGAGAGTTGAAAGGCAAAATGAAAAGTGGAAATAATGCTTTAAATTGATTTAAAGTGTTTCAAAAATGATAGCAAATTCCACTCAAGTAATTCTCTTTGGTGATTATGGAAAATGGTTGGATTTTCTTGTCTGGTTTTGTGGAAATTTTTTTTTTGTTTTTAGTTTTCTCTTTTCTGCAATACATTTTAGATTCAGTGGCCATTTTTCTCTACTTTGGTAAATAATATAATATCCTCCAGGGTCCTTAAATATTTAGAGAACACATTAAACAAAATCATTTATAAGTTATACTAGATAGTGAAGGAAAAATATCAAACTGGAATCACGGGCAAAAGTAGACATCAGATGTACACATATAAAACCCAGACATTTACAGCAACTTTATGTTTTTGGAGTTTCCCCAAAGGAATCCCTTGGCATCAAAGAATTAGTGAGAAATGTTGAATTAACTGAGAATCTCACGGGGGAGATGACAAATTTACCATAACAAACAACTAGAAATATTCTGTATCAGTCAGTAGAAGTCAGGTTACATTGCAGTAACAAACATTCCCCAAATCTCAGAGTCTTGGCACCAGAAATGTTTATTTATCCCTCAGTCAAAATGTTCAAACTGAGTTGACAAGGAGATTCTGCTCATTGTGTTTACTCAAGGAGAAAGGCTAATAGAGATGCCATCTTGATATGTGCTTCCATGGTCACCTTGGCAAGAAGAAGAAAACAAGGTCCAGAAGTAACAAATATCCCTTCTCATCACTTCTGGTCACATCATTGATCGAAGCCAATTACACAGTTATACCTAACTTGATTCAAAGGAGGAGGAGAAATGCAATTCTGCATTTGCCTGAGAGAAGAACCAGAATTGTTTGGGGGACAGCAATAATAGCAACCGTGTAGTTCTTAGAAATGTATGCTTCATCTCTTAGGTCTTTTTATCTCTTCCCAAGGTGAGTTGGAGAACAAAGGCAAGTAAGAGAAGAAGATAGAGGGCATCTTCTTTTTCTTCATTTCTTATTTACAGTGTCCAACCTCCCAGTCTCTGTGTTCTTCTGGGTCTTTCTCTAGAAAAATGTACATGCCAAAAAGTCTTGGTACTGCAAATGCCTGCTCTCCAAATTCCCCATTTTAAAAAAATCATCAGCGACCAACTCTACTGTGATACACAGTGTTATTGCCTCCGGATTTCCATACCAAACCCATCACTGACCTCAACTAATAATGGAACTTCTACTTTCAGATCCCATCTTCCTCAGAATGGTATGTCTCTCTCTCTCTCTCTCTCTCTCTCTCTCTCTCTCTCTCTCTCTCTCATGCTCTGTGTGTGTGTTGGAGGCAATAAAATAAAACCTTTTATCCCCCAGATACCCACTTATTGATGGAGTAGTTATTTCTCTGAATTTTACATTGGAAAAGTCTTAAGAGGAGCAAGGAGCTTGGCTTTGAAGTCAAGAACTTGAGAGCCAAACAGTCTTAGATTCAAATTTTGCTCCTTCACTTATCAATTATGTAAACTTAGGAAAGATTTGTAACCTCTCTAAACATTAATTTCCTAATCTATAATAGGAGGAACAATATTAATTCCTATCTCTATGTAGATATGCAGTGAGGGTTAAATAACACAGTGCCTGGTACACACATAGTAATCATTCAATAAATGCTTGCTCCTATTATAATATCCTTTCCTCCCTCCAACTAGGAATACCTTTCTTAAGCTTGATACCATCACCTCCTTGAATGTAAACTCCTTACTTTTGCTAAATTGCACATATATAAATTAGAAATTCTTTTTTTTTTTTGAGTTGGAGTCTCACTCTGTCACCCAGACTGGAGAAATTCTTTGGTTAAAAGGGTCAGAAAACAAAACTAATAATATCTTAAGAAAAAAAAATTACTTGACACGTAAATGAAAGGTCAAAGATAGGCTATAGGCAGAATTGGGTCTAGTCACTCAAACAATGTCACCAGAGTTTACTATCTGGCATCTTTGTTTTCTTCTATTTGGTTTTATAACTAGGCTCTCTTTCTTCTCTAGTGGTAAAAAAAAGACTGCCAAACAGCTCCAGGATTGTAACTCATTCTCTCAATAACTATACTGAATAGAGAGATTTCATTTCTGCAAACATTTCTAACAAAAATCCCAGAATTGCATTTCTTGGTTCTGCTGGGACAACATGATCATCCTTGAAACAATCACGGTGGCCAGGGGGATGAGGTGCAATGATCAGGCAAGCCTGGCCCTCTCTTCCACACCAAACTGGGGGCAGAGTCAGCAACTGTGCAATCATTTGCATTGAGAGTGATGAAGACATATATCTCCGAAGAAAAATAGGTTTTACATGCCAGAATAAGGATGACCAGATATTGAGCAACAAAAAATAGATGACTACTACATGTTTTATGGATACACATACATTTGGAAACAGCAAGTTCCCACCACTGAATTATGGCAAAAAGGCAGTATCTCTGCCAGCACTCTTCTATCTCTTGTCCATAGCTAGCACTGAAAACTGGTCACAGCCTTCTTGTCCATTGAGTTGAGAAACCACTTCAGAATCCTACTCAATTCATGCTTCTAACAGCTGGCATCAATTGGCAGAAGTTACCATCAAAAATGAAACAATTTTCTCTTTCAAGGCCATCTTCAGGTGAACTGTTAGACTATGTTATTCTCCTCCCATATTTTCTGGCTTCTTTTCTGAACCTCAGTTCAGCACATGATATTTGTATCTATTACATTTTATCTGGTCTCATTTGGCCTGTTGTCCTGATGTGTCAAGATCATCAGTCTTGACTCTGTCACCTAAGTTTCAGTTATACTCAGTTTCATACCATTCACAAAAACAATCCATGTCTGTCTGATCAATGTTGCATGGAGGGGCCAAGAACTGAGTCCTTGGTGTATCTGAAGACATCATTCTCCAGCTGACTACAGTTAGATTTCAAACAAAATTGATTGATATTCTAGAATAAGAAAATGAACACGTGAAATAAAAATTTGCACATACATATACATTCAAGTGAAATTACATCCCTTTTTTTCTATGTTTGATAGACTTGGTAAATCTATCCAAATCCTACCCAAATTTAACAGGGTTCAATCAGGACAAAAGACAATTATCTAACATAAAGAGGAGGAAGAACTTTGACCCATCTTCACGAAATCCGCCATCGTTCCAAAATAGAATATTTTTCTTTGCCCAACATGGCAAGTTTTAGGGAGCACCATGGCCCCGGAAAACAATCTGCTTGAGTGAAGCAGAAGCAGTTTGGTTTATGTCATCGGTTTGTTTAGCTTGCTGTAGGAAGAATTCAGGGGCATACATGGACTGGGAGAAATATGTCCCGCCTCCCATGGGAATGCAGATATGCAGAGCGGGGACTGAAACTCCACATCTCAATACAAGCTCCTCCTGGTATTTGGGAATCTGCCTCTTGCCACTTAACACAGACTCTGTTCTCACACCCCAGGCTTCATCCGGAATGCCAAGGGAAGGGCCTCCGTGGGACATTTGATTCCCATTGTAGGAGGTTAGCCAAGAAAGGTCATTTCTCCAGTTTTGCAAGAGCGCATGGGACCAAGGACTAGGCTGGCTGTTTGCACAGACCCCCAGCAGTTTTGTTCTGTGTTCCCCAGCCGCTTGAAGAGGCCTTGGAGAGTATCATCGCTGGGACTGGGGAAGCCAGAAGAGCAAGTGACACTTTCTGTTATTTGGCCTGAAACAGTCCCATTGTCTTCTAACTGACCCTGTAGCCTTGATTCCGCAGCAGAGACCCTTCCTTCTTTTTCCAAGACATCCTGTAATTTCTATCATGTCTTCTTTCTCATTTCCACAACAGAGACATTTTTTCCAACGGTGTGCGGAGGCCTCCAACATTGGAGAAGCTGCATTCAGCACTTCGTTGATATCTAGTATTAGCTCATGTAATAATCCCTATGACCTTAAAAGAGAAATACTGTTAAAACTTTATTTTGCAAATGAGGACAGTGAGACTCAGAAAAACCAGGATGATTAAGTTTATGTTATGTGAATTTTATCTTGATTATTTTTTTTAAAGTTAAAAAAAAGTGCCTCTGCCAACTGCCATAGGCCTGAAGCGTCATTGTCCAGAGTAGGACTAATGATTCTGGCTCCACCCCCAAACCCAGCTCCTTCCCCGCCCCCCTTCCTCCAGCCCCTGATTCTACCCAGACTTTCCACTTTGTCTGAAGCAGTGGGAAGGGTGTTTCCAGGCCTCTTTTTCTCTCGTATTTCTCTTCCCTGTGGGAAGAGGTGCACCTCCCCAGGTTGGTGAGGTTGGGTAAAGGAAGCTCACCCTTTCATGTCTTTGTCTTAAGGTGTCCATGAGCCTGGTGGTCAACTCTGGGTTGATGCTGTAACCAGCTATACTATATATGCAGAGGGACTGAGGCCTTTCCAGAGCTGCCCCAGGACCACTTCCTCACTCACCAGCTGCCCACTGAGTCTCTGATGACCAATTCCCAGTGTATATTGCTTGCGGGAGTAAACTGGCCTTGTGTTTGCTTTTTGTTTTTTGTTTTTGAGTTGGAGTCTCACTCCTTTGCCCAGGCTGGAGTGCAGTGGCACGCACGCTCACGGCCACCCCACTGTTGACCTGCTGGGCTCTGGTGATCCTTCCGCCTCAGCCTTCCGAGTAGCCAGAACTACAGACGCGAGCTACCACGCCCAGCTATTCTTTATTTTATTGTAGAGACGAGATCTTGTCAATTTGCCCGGGCTGGTCTCAAACCTGCGGGCTCAGGCAATCCACTCACCGGCCTCCCAAAGTGCTGGGATTACAGGCTGAGCCACCGAGCCCAGCCTACTGGCCTTGTTACAGGGCTTTTATTTAGGGAACATCCTACCCACTTTCTTATCTACCTTGACATTCTTAGTGCTCAATAATTACCACCAAAAAAGTGACATGAAACTATTTTTGTAACAAAAATGCATTTATTGATTTCCTTTACATCAGTTTGAATTTTAAATTCTAGGCAAAGGGCTCTTCTCGCTGACAGTCACCAACTACCTGGCCCCATTTGTCCTTCTAGGTTGATGGCCACATGACAAAATATTAGAAGGATGAGTAAGATTATTCTCACAAATTCTGCCATGTTCATAAATCTGGGACTTCAAAGGAAAACAAAAAGGTCTTTCCATCCCCGTTCTTAGTTTCAGTTGTTTCTCTGGTGGAAGTTAATTTCTAACTGTAATCACAGGAGAAAGGAGGTTTGAGCAATTGTGCTGTGAATATGATCTGCAGACACAGTCCACTGGGATGCTGTTTTCCTCAGGAGCTGGAATCTTGGCCAAAATCATCTGGGAAATTTTCCTCTTCTTCTAATTTATTCTGCCTATGGAGATCTTGCTAATAATGCCAAAAATTTGTATAGCCATTTTAAATTTTTTCCAAACTCTTGCACATTAATCATCTCATTTGATCTTCACAAGCCTCTTGGGAGGTGGGTAGAGAAGAATCTGGGATTCATACATTACTGCTGAGAGAAATGAGCTCAGAGAGGTTAAGCAACTGGCCCAAGGCTACACAGCCAGTCTGTCAGAGAGAACAAAGTCTTGAGACCTTATTTCAATACTGTAGCTTAAGGTGTAGACTGAATCACAAACACAGATCCCCGCCTTCCTGGTCTACATCAGAAACCCAGCTATAGAAGTCCCAAGAAGTAACGGTTCACCTTTGCATATATTGGATTCTCTCTCCTCGTTAATATTTGATTTGGGCACCACAGTTGTCCTTTTGGAGCTACGTTTATGACACTGGTGACTTGTTCTCCTCACCATCCACCTGATGCTTGCAGAAATCAGAGGATGAGGGAGTGATTTGGTAAATCTTACTTTGATCTGTTTTAAATGAAATCCTATTTACAAGATACACTTCACTTCTTTTGATGTGCAGCTCACTAATTAGCTCACATCTGAGAGCAGGTTCCCTGGGAGAAAAAAAAAATTAATTAGCTCGTTCCATCTCAAAAAGACACAATTCTTGAACTAATTATGGTATTTGAATGATTAATCTCCTTTAAATACACATGTATTCAGGAGTATTACAGTTAGGAAGAATGTGTAATGAGAGAGAAGACAGAAGGCAAAGAGAAATGGAATGAAGTGGTTGTTCGAGACAAAAATCCTGCCCCTAAGGGCCAAGGGAGAGACTAGGAATTCTTCTAAACAGGTAGAATATCATCAATATGCAAAAAAATGGAGTAGGCAAAAGTTTGCTCTTAACTCTCCTCAAGTCTTATACTTTTTGCCTCTTTACCAGTGCCTGATGGTTGATGTTTTAATATCAAATCACATATGTGAGCCTGCTACCATGAAAAAAATTAAAAGTAATTTTTACTAAAGTGGTAATGACTGATATTACTTTCTATCTCATTTTGAACCTCCCATAATTATTTACTCTTTAATTGGAAGCTACAGTTCTACTCCAATGAATGATCATATTTCTGGGATTTTAGGAGATGGCATATAGATTTTATTCAAGATTCCTTTCTAATTAATTGACAGTGGCCATATACAAATGATGTGTCTACCGTCCTAATTAGAATTTGCAAGAAAGTAATATTTGGGGTACTCAGGAGAGCTTTTAGGGTTCTTGAAATCACACTAGACAAGGTATCACTTATGCCACTCCAAAGTCTGGCTGCCATTAATGATCACATGTCCCATGGGTAAACATGTTTCTTCACTTCAACATCCATATTGCAAATCCCTTGAGAACAGACAACTTTTAAAAAATTATCTCAATGGCATGGCTCTTAGTTGGTCCTAAGTAAATATTTGTTGAAAAGCACAAAGGAGGTGGCATAGTGTGAAAAGAAATGTATTCCTAAATCTGAGACCAAAGGGTGTAAATACAATAGACCCCTTTGATAAGCTGGTAACTGATCTCCAGTCATTCTGGCAGTCAACACAAAATGAGCAACATGTTGGGTGATAGAGGTCTCATTATGTGATTAAAAATGCTATGCAAAGAATTTTGCAAAAGCTTAGCAATAGTTCTTAAACAGAGTTTTTTTGTAGCAACCCTCCAAGATGTAGTGGAAACAACATGAAATTGTGACCCAGTGAAGACAGTTCTGAAATAACAAGTAACAAAATACTAGGTGAGTTACCAAAGGAGTGCCTACCTCCAATCCCACCAGTATGGGGCTCCAGCCTCTTTGGTGCACCTTTTCCTTGTGCTTTGTTCTCTTTTCAGGGCCTTCCTCTGCCCCGGGATGGAGCTGAGTGTCTCCCTATGAAAAAGAGGCTGAACACACCTTCTTCACAGATGAAACTCTCGCCTCCACCTCAGCCCCATCAAGTAAACAGAGTGTAGTACGAGGGGGCGAGGGGATGGTGACGCCCTGCCCTTGTCCTGAAATGTTCACATTCTCCCAGAAAAGTCATTTTCCCTCTCTGGGCTTTGCTTTCTCACTTATAAAATATAGAAAGAGTTAGATTACCAGGGTTCTGCATTTTCTAGTTTATAAAAAACGGTTAATATATCAGTCTTCCCAGCCCAGACAGTCTCTTTGGTGACACCTCAACTCTGCCATCAAAGAAAGAAAACACCCAACAACAACATGCAAAAGAATGACTGTGACTGTATTCCAATACAACTTTTATTTACAAAAACAGAGGGTGAGCTAGATTTGTCCCTTGGATCACACTGTGCTGACCATGGGATTCGATGATCTAAAGACAAAGTTGTGCAATAAAAATAGAATGCACAACTTTGTCTTTAGATCATCGAATCCCATGGTCAGCAAACTGTGGTCCATGGGACAAATCTAGCTCACCCTCTGTTTTTGTAAATAAATAAAGTTGTATTGGAATACAGTCACAGTCATTCTTTTGCTTGTTATTGCCGGGAGCGGCCACTGCACTCCAGTCTGGGCAACAGAGTGAGACTCCAACTCAAAAAAAAAAATAGAATGCAAGCCACTAATGCAAACGATATATGTGATTTTAAATTTTCTACCAGTCACATTTTAAAAGCTTTTTTTAAAAACAGGTAAAATTACTGACATTTTTTGTTTTATTCACTATATCCAAAATATTATCCTTCCAACATGTTTTTAATACTAGGTCTTCAAAATCCAGGTGCCTTACATGGCAGCACATTTGAACTGGACTTGCCAAATTTTAAGGACTCAGTACCCACACATGGCTGGAGGCTACGTCCTGGGCCCAGCAGCTCTAGCTAATAGATCATTTCTCCTCTACACCTAATCCTTCTATTCCACTAGAAAACACAAAGCTGCTCACTTTTGTTGTTTTCTTAGCACTGATAATTTAATATATATGTCTACAAAAAATGTGATCATGAATGTCAAGAGGTCAACACTTCTGAGTGACTTATTACTATCTCCACTGCAATTAGTAAATCTCTGGTAATGTCTTCATGCAATGCTTCAAAAAAATGCCTCTCTGCCTTCCAAGCACCCTCCCAATGGGAAAGAAGTGGGAACATTAACCCCTAGTGGTAAACAGGAGAGGGGGTGTGGGTTGGGGACTTTGCTTTAAAAAGCCACCCTAAATAATATCTTTCTCCAAAGTCTCATGTTTTACTTTAATGTGCATTCAATGTTGTTTTCTGCTCCACAGTATAATCTGTTTTAACTTTTAACATGAACTTAGCAGTTAATATAATCAAATCCTCTGTCCTGCAAACACTCTCTTTCTTACCCATCCTTCTCCCCATAAACTGATGACCAAAATTGATGCTCCAAGAAGATGCACCTTGTTTATCACAGTATCCTTGGGGCTAGGTTTATGTAACAAGGTGTTAAACTGGAAATGCTAACTGAGGATCAAGACACAATAGGTACCAGATGTTAAAGTGAGTTGTGGCAGACCATCATGCAGAAATTCCTTTGAGAACCGTTTACCCATAGTGAGGGTATAACAGACTGGGAGAGAGGATTTCTTTAGAGAGGACTGTGCTATGAGTCTCATGCCACTGCCCACCCAACTTTCTCCTAACCTGGTGAAAGGAGCTTCCAAGGCAGCCAGGGGCTTGGAAAACCTGAGACCAAAATCTGAAGGGCGAGAGATGAGCTGATGAAAGCCCATGGCAAGCTAAGGAGAGAATACAGTGCTGGGAGTTGTTTGAACCCCCATAATATTCCAGAACCAGGGAATTCATGTGCACCAGACACGAGCCATGAAAGAGAAGAAGCAAGTGTGCAGAGAGGGAGGATGGGGAAAGAAAGATGCTGATTCTCTTCCCCAGAGGAGGGGCAATGGGCAACAGACACAGGTGAAGGCAGTATCTTTGACCTTCTGACCACCTTAGGGACCCAATGAGACTGAACTTCAGGATTGCAGTGATCAGGGCACTTCATAACAGGGACCTCCATTTTAAAAAAAGCACTCCTTCTCCATTAAAGAGAATGTAAGAACAAAACATGATTATGTAACGCACTGGCTTAAGACTCCTGTGTAAGATGTTACATATACTCGTGGATAATATACTCACATTAAACGATAAACACTCACGTTAAACAGGCAAGAGAGGGGAAGCTTACCACCTATTGGATTAACTCCACGGATTGAAATTTCAGTCCCCATTTGCCAGGGAAGATATGCGGTACAGACTCCAAATTCCCTATGACAATCTTGGTGTCTGCAATGTATAGGTAGCACACATTCTCAGAAAAAAACAGGTAGACCTGGCCTAGGAAAAGCAATTATAATAACAATAATAGATAACCATTTATGGAGGACCACTATGTGCTATGCACTGCATTTTTCTAACAAAGCCCAAGGTGGGTATTATAATCCCATTTTATAGAAGGAGAAAGTGAGGTTCAGAGGGGTTAAGCAGTTATTTGCAAGTCACAGAGGCAGAAAATAGAGAAGATGGAATTTGAACCTAGTTTTGTTCACCACAACTGTGACCCTCTGCTGATTTTCTTTTTGAGCCCAACCAAGGTCTTAAGCTATTTGTTGTCTTTTTCTTTTATACCTCTGTTCTCTTTCATCATCTTCCTTCTTCACTTCTAGATGATGGGATTTCACTCTCAACTGGGCACAGAGTCTCTCTTCTTCCCTCTTACCTGAGATATATGAAATTAGCATACACTCATCAACTTTGAACTAACTCCTGGGATCCAGAGGGAACACCAAGAATCTTAGCCAAATCCCGTAAAATGTTGGCCAGGCAAAAGTATAAAGATGGAGAAAAGTAAATTCTCACCACTTGGTGCAATCAGGTCAGAGTTCTGTTAACATGGGGTTGAGTTGAGGATGTAGAAAGATCTGTTGGTGGGCTCCACGCAAACATGGTGGACTGTGGTTTTTCGGGTAGAAATAAAATGCCACCACAGCATTACTTTTTCCACCCCTGCTGGGCATCCTGAGAAAGCGATGGTTTGGTGTCCACCTCGCAAAGCAGTTACCAGTAGAAAATGGGTCAGCAACTTGGCAGAGGCACTTGCATCCTCTCAAGGGCAATGCTGAAGTAAGTTCTTCCATAACTACAGGAAGGCAGCAGTTGTTAGACACCCTCAAAATCGCTGAGCACCATTTACATCGTCTACAAAGACATTTTCTCTTTCTTTTTCTTCCTTACTGAGTTATTTTTCTTAGGCTTCCATTATAAGTGTAAAAAATGTGTGTTCAGACAGCCAATATAATCACCACTTTCAGCAGGCCTCATGCTAAAGCAGCACTAGCTCTGAATGACATCTTTTGACGAGTAGTATTAAATTTCATGCTTACACAGGACTCTTCCCAGAATGAACATCTTGACTGAGAGCAAGCCAGATGAGCATTTTTTGCCGTGGTCTTCATGTGAACTCTGCCCTTGGGTGTACATTTGAAAGAGGATGATAGAAATTCCTCTCTGCAAGGAGATGATCTGGCCCCTGATTAAAATATGTTCAACTCCAAAATTAGTTGAGATCAGTGAAAAGAAATGAGAGATGACTTGATTCTGAAGGCTAGAGAGTCTTGACCAGGAAGGGGCAAGCCCCAGGGAAGGAAGAAACAATCATAAATCACAGATGAAGCAGGACCAGCTAGGATGTGAGGAGGACTCACAGAAATTTATCTGCAAATTCTTTGATCCTTTAATGTTAAAAAAAAAGTTTATCAAGCATCCCAAAGGAAAAAGCACGCTGTTTTTCTCTTTCTACTCTCTTACATAGTAATTCTGCACAATATTTCTGACACCAGTTTCTCTATTGGACACCAGTTTCCGATAATTTAATTCAATTCTGACACTGTCTACCTGAAGATGGCATCAGATCCCATGGATTAAGGACTCAGCCCCACAAGACTGCCCTCCCTACTTCCCAGCCCATTTCAGATGTCAATCACAAGCCCCGGGTTGTGACCTGTGCTTCTGACTAACCAGCTATAAAATTGAGATTTCCACAACCCTAGGTTCAATTAATTTTCTAGAAGCGTTCACAGAAGCCAGGGAAACACCTTACTTAACTATTATCCATAACATAGAATATTTTAAAGGGTGCAAATAAACAGCCAGATAAAGAGAAACATATGGCATAGCCTGGATGGGTCTCTAAGTGCAGGATCTTCCATCCTCTTTGAGTTGGGATCGGCCACATTCCCAGACACATAAGTATGTTCTTGTTCACCAACCTGAAAGCTTGCAGAACCCAGTATCTTTGGGTTTTATAAAGCTTCATTATATATGTATGATTGATTAAATCATAGGCCACTTGTAATCAACTCAACTTTCAGCCCCTCGCCCCTCCCCAAAGGCGGGGAAATGGGGTTGAAAGATCCAACCCTCTAACCACACAATTGGTTCCATGTCAACCAGCCTCCATCCTGAAGCTATCCAGAAGCCCAGCCACCAGTATCTCATTAGCATACAAAAGAAACTTTCATCACTCTGGAGACTCTGAGGGTTTTAGCAGGTGCCAGAAACCAGAGACAGAAACCAAACATATATTTCTTATTAGATCACAATATCACAAGCACCTAGAAGATCTAGCATTTTTAAAAAATGATGGATAATAGCAAAAGAAAACATTTCCTGAGTGTGTAACTATGAGCTAGACTCTGAATAACAGCTTTAAATTATTGCTATATAATCCACCCAACAGCCTTATGATGCCAATACTACTAATAGCCTAATTTGATAAAAGAAAAATTTGAAGCCCAGAGAGGTCTAAGAATATAGGTAAGGTCACATAATTAGTGAAGATCAATCTAAGACAGAAATCCTGTCCATAATCTTTACCGCCATGCAATTGCACCCTAAAGGACAGGAGTCTAGACAGATGAATGGAAGTATGATCAAGGCAGACACTCCAAATAGGACTTCCACGTCCTGCAACATTTTAGACGACATATTCTGAATATTGCTCTCATAATATATTTCTTCACAACACTCCACTCCCAGATTTAGCAGCTTATAACCATCATGATTTATTATTTGCCCTGATTCTATGGGTTAGGCTGGGCTCAGAGGGAGCGGTTCTTCTGCTCCACAAGTTGTCATCTGGGCTCCTTTATGTGGCTGCCTTTATCTGAAGCTCAACTGGGTCTGAAACTTCTGTGATGGCCTCTCCCTTCTCATCATATATCCTCTTTGGCAGTTTAGTCTGAACTTCTTAGATGGTGGATCTGCACTTCCATGAGAGCAAAATCAGAAGCTCCAAGCCTCCTCGACCTTTAGGCCCAGAAATGGCACAGAATCAACTCTGCAGTATTTCATTGGCCAAAGCAAGTACAGTTTAGCCCAGATCTAAGAGAAGCAGAAATACAGCCCACCTCTTGATGGGGCAAACAGCATGAGTGGATAGAGATATGATAACTTGTTTGTATCATCTCTGAGCTTTGGGCCTGCAAAGTGAAGAAGCTGAATCTTAGGCAGTTTCTTTAAGCTGGATTCTCCAGGGGCACTGAATTAGTGCCAGGTCGATAGTGTCTCCCAGCTTCCTGAAGAAGCACATAAAAATCCTCTTTGGAGGAAAGCACACTCAACATGCTTCATCAAGAGTCTCATTTGAGTTTAAATATGAGTTCACAATTTAGAAAATATTTAAAAGCACAAGAAATTCTTATCATGAGTAAAAAGCACTAAACATATCAAACAATACAGTTAGAAACCTCCCCAAAACTTTCAGATTTTGAAATACCATATATAGGATATAAAATAACTATGCATAAAAATATTTATTTTTTCAAAAAATAGTTTTGGCCAGGCATAGTGCCTCACACCTATAATCCTAGCAGTTTGAAAGACTGAGGCAGGAGGATTGCCAGAGCCCAGGAGTTTGAGACCAACCTGGGCAACATAACAAGACCTCCTCTCTACAAAAAATGAAAAAAATTAACTGTTTATGGTGGCACATGTCTGTAGTCCTAGCTATTTGGGAGACTGAGGTGGAAGAACTGCCTGATCCTAGGAAGTCGAGGTTAAGATGAGCTGTGATCCTGCCACTGCACTCTAGCTTGGGCAACAGAGTGAAACCCTGAATTTAAAAAAAAAGTTTTATTTTATAAATTAAGCACCAAGATTACTCAGCCAATATGAAAAGTGAAAACTTTAGAAATTATAAATAGAATGATTATCATTAAGTCAATGTTAGGGCTAAATAACATAATAAGCATAGCTTGAAAAAGCATGAGTAAACTGATAGAGCTAAAGAAATTACTCAGGATGGAGCAGAGACAGAAAGATGAAAAATAGGACAGCGTAAAAGACATGGAGAATAGATTTAGAAAGTATCATTGCTTCTATTGCCTAATAAAGATCCAGGAGAGAATACAAAAGTGGATTATCACAGAAATAATGGTTTAGAATTTCCCAGAACTGATAAGCAACCTGAATCCACAGATGCAGGAAGCAGAATGTGTATTATGTATGACAAATAAAAAGAAACCCGTCTTCCAGACATAGTGCAATGAAACTGAAAAGCAATCAAAGGCAAAGAAAAGATCTTAAAAGCAGCCAGAAAGAAAAGACATGTCCCCCACGTAGACTAATGTTGATTTCCCACTGACAAGGGATACCAAATATAATCAAATTGCCGAGGAAAAATAGCTATCAAGCTAAAGTTTTATGCTAGTAAAAACTATCTTTCAAAAATGAGGACAAAATTTTAAAACACTTTCAGATAAACTGAGAGTTTACTTCAGCAGACCCTAATTAAAGAACTGTTGTATTTCAGAGAGAGAAAAATGATCCTATTCATAATTTTAAAAACATTTAGCATATAAGATATAGAAGAAAATTTCCTTAACTGAATAAAGAATATCTATCAAAACCCCTACTGTAGCCTTATTCTTCAGGATGATATGGTAAACAACATTCTCATTTGAAAATTAGTATCTAGATGAGGTTGCTGTCATAGACTATGTTCCACAGGAACAAGATCCTGAGCTGGAGGCTTATAGCATGCTTACTAGTGGGTGCTCCCAGGACTGACATATGTGGAAGAGAGAGGAAGGAAGCTGGCTTGGACAGGAGGGGGAAGCTGAGCTAGGAAACATTTCCAACAAAGACCTCAGTCAACCTCATGGAAAGTTCTAGAACTGGAATTGTCCTTTAGGATATATCCAATTGGAAAATGGAGGCTAGGCTTTTGTATCCTCATGTGAATCAGATATTGGATGCTGGTTGGTCCTGGAAGGAGACGTACCTTGTGTGAAACAGTTTTTCTCAACAAAAAATGATCCCCTAAAAGGACTTAAAACTGAAAATCATCTTCAAGTAACACTCCCAGCAGCTGTGGGTGTGAGTCCTTTGTTTCCAAAGGGATCTGGGTGGCACATAATAGTAACTACTACAGATGCCTATCATCATGATTTTTATTCAATATCGTTGAAAGTCTAACCAATGCAATAGGACAAAAAAAATCTTAAGATTTACAAGAATTAGAAAGAAAAATCACCCCATTCACAGATAATATGAATAGCTAAAAAACTCACAATAATGTATAGAAACATCATTGAAATGAATAAAAGGTAATTAAGAAAGTGACTAGAAATAAGAGTAAAGTATAAAAATTAATTTCATTTCTAAGTCCAAACTGAAACAGAATTCCTGAAGAAGCCCTTACAGATACACACCAGAAGACATGTACAAGAATGTTTATTGCCTCAGAGTTTGTAATGACAACACTGGAAACAACATAAATACCTGTTGATGGAGAATAGATAATAGATTACTCATCCAAGATGAAAAGTGAAAATTTTAGAAATTATAAACAGATTTGATATCATTAAGTCAATGTTATATCCATACACGAAATCACATGCAGCAGTGAGAATAAGCTATAGAGTTTTGTACAACAGATGAATCTGAGAAACATAATTTTGAGCTTGATCAAGCAAAGAATCTTTGTCAGTACTCCAGTGGAAGGACTAGAAAAGCCTTTGTTGAGATGGTAAATGAGAGTCTGGTCTTGAATTTCAAATAGGATTTGAAGAACAGTGAAATTAATTTGATAGGTAAATGTCCCTCAAAAAGGTCAAGGCTCCCCTACAACCTAGCCTGGTGACAAGGCAGTACTTAAAGCTTTCTTAGGGCAAAGGTGCAAGCTTTTCCAAAACAAGGAGAGAAACTCACCTTGCTTCTCTCTGTGAAGGCTGTGGCTCCTTTATGAAGTATCGGTTGAGATGATAATGCATGGACAATAGAGAGTCTGCCCAGGATAATAATATTAACACACTAGACCAGGGTCCAGGTGCAGGTACCAGAATAAGTTCTTAACTTTTGAAATATGACCAAGACAAAGTTTCTCATTGACATTTTAAAAAAGCAATTTAGAGAAGACTAGAGCATAATATTTTTTAAATGATCATAACCAAAACTACACTATAAATTGTTTAGATAAATATGATAACATTTTTTTAAAAGCAAAGAACATACACAGAAAAAGTAGTTGCCTGGATGAAGAAGAAGAATGGAATTGGAGAAAACACACCTCAGTAGTTAAGAGTTCTCATGTCAGATGATGGGTTCACAAGCATTTGTGTTATAAGTTGTACATATATTACAAGTACCCTTTTATTTGTATTAATAATTTTGAAATTAAAAAAAATCTTTCTAATGAAAGAAAATTCAATATCACAAGACATAGTGGATAAGTACTGTTAAGGAAAAAAATTATCCAATGATGCCAGTTAAAGCACAGTAAGGGAAACTATATTTAGGACCATCACACTATGTATAAAGACCACAACGATGGGATTTTTCACTTGGGGAGAGAGTGAGTTCAACTGTGAATACAGCAAAGGCAAATGGAAATTTATACCCAAGGAGCAGAGTAGGGGTCGGTGGATGGCAAATTAGTGAGAGATAACATCAGGAGTGAAGGGGATTCTCATTAACCATCCTAACAGGATTTTTGTTGAAGATAGGTCCGGGTGGTCAGACATCACCTGGGGAAATGGTGGAGGATGAGGAATCTGATCAGATATTGAAAGTAATTGGATACTGAGGGTAAGGAGTTCTTGCTAAACTGATTTAGCAGGGTTTTTGCTAAAACCAGATTTTACAAGGAAGTGTACGAGTAGGTCTAAGAGAAGGTTCAGGAACCTGACTCAAGTTTGATCAAGCAAAGAATCTTTGTCAGTACTCCAGTGGAAGGACTAGAAAAGCCTTTGTAGAGAAGGTAGATGAGAGTCTGGCCTTGAATTTCAAATAGGATTTGAAGAACAGTGAAATTAATTTGAGAGGTAAATGCCCCTCAGAAAGGTCAAGGTCCCCCTATGACCTAGCCTGGTGACAAGGCAGTACTTAAAGTTTTCTTAGGGCAAAGGTGCAACCTTTTCCTAAACAAGGAGAGAAACTCGCCCTTGCTTCTGCCTGTGAATGCTGCAGTTCCTTTATGTAGTATTGGTTTGAGATGAAAGTGCATAGACAATAGAGAGGCTGCCCAGGATAATCATATTCACACATTAGACCAGGGTCCAGGTGTAGGTACCAGAATAAGTACTTAACTTCTGGAATTAGACCAGGACAAAGTTTCTAACTGATATATAAAGCATGTCCACAAAGCTGGTTTTGGGGAACATTGTGATGTTAATGAGCGGACAACTATTGGTTTTGTTGCCTAATAATACTCATCCTCTTTTTTTCAAGACATCAAACCTGGGATTAATTAAGGGATTATCCCCTCAATTTTTATTAATAGATGGATTTTTCTCCACTAATTCCAGGAGTGAGTGGCTAACCCAGTCTAAAACATCAAATTATTTCTAATTGCCCATAATAATGGCTCAGGATTGGACACACAATTCAAGACAAACCAGAAAGACGCTATCCCAGGTTTTTACTAGGACTGTAGGCAAAAAGAATCATTTCTCATTGGAGTCACGGAAGATGTGGGATCTAAGTCTGGTGGTGATGGTGGCCATCTTGCCAGCGTGAAGGGAGAGACTGACCGAGAATGGAGCAAAAGCAGAGGCACTAGGCAAGGAGGAACAGTTTTTGATGATGGAGATCCTATTGGCTACACTGAGAGAAACCTGACTAATGTCTTGGGGTGATTTGAGGAAGTCCTACAGTGTTGGATTGGGTGGAAAGTCAAAGATGTGACTCACAAATTTTTCTCTACTACAAACTCACTGTAGAACTCTAGAAATATTACTTAACCTGCCCCCTCCAGGCTAAATTTTCTCATCTGTAAAATGAAGATTAATAACATGTTCCCAAGATTAAGTGAGTTAAATACATAGTGTTTGACACACAGAAAGTACCCAGCAAATATTATCTATTATTCCTTTCATTAGCATTCTTACATACCCACTTTTCTATCTTCTACTGTTCTGCTATCTGCCTACTTTGATTTCCCCACTAAAAAAAAATAGTAATTTATTTCAGAACTATTGACAGAGAAGGAAAAAAGAGAGAAACAGAGAGAAGAGATTGAGATTATTGATCTAGTCTCTGAGACAAATAAAAGCAATTTAAACCTAAAACAAGACAAGAAAAAGTGACTTCATGCCAAAAAAGATGCTAACAATGACTGCTTAACAGATGCCATCCCTATAGACTTTCTTTGACAGTGTCAGTCAAGTTTTACTTAAGCCTCAGCTGATTATTCCAACCTCAGATAACCTGTCTAGAAGTTGGAAAGGATGAACAAAAGAGACCTCATAGTCCCTGTGTTTGTGTGAACATGACATCTGATGTGTGCAGACATACTCTAGGTCACCTGGATCCTAATAAGTCATGAGAAGCCCGAGCTTTGGAATAGCAGTTTGATAGAGTAAGCAGGTTAGACTAGGAAAACTTTAAGGCTATAGAAAAGTTCCAAAACTATTGATGTGTGCAGCAGTTGGTACAAAACTATGCATGCAAGGAAGAAGGCCTTGCTATAGAAAACTTCGCACCTATCTAACTGCTAGACTCTTATCAGATACACCTGCAGCACAGTAGTCAGTCTACCCAAGATGCTTGTGGTTGGGAGTCAACCACCAAGGCAGGAACTGGCTTAGTGACCACGTGGGGCATGCGTGTCAACAGCCAGAGTTGATCTAAAATAAAGACCTGCTTTTCCTTTCATTATAACACTATTAGCATAAAAGTACCCTAGGAGAGTCTCCCACTTCCATTGAACGCCTGACACCATGACGGTACAGGTATGACCTTATAAGGCCTAAAACTCTCCTGCCCAAAGTGAGGGAGGAGTAACAGTAACCCAGCCCAAAAAAATGACCCAATTCTAGGAGAAGATCACCCCAGAACACACCCTTAAGTACCCCTAAGAAAAAAACTTATAGCTCAACAATAGTTAGGTGCAGAAGCAGCAGTTTCTATAGGCTATTTCTGCCTACTCTCCCTTTTGAGAGTGTACTCTTCTTTACTTAATAAAGCTACTCACTTGTCTTGCTATTTTGTGTGTCTCTTTTGTTTTTATCTGTTTTGGTATAGGTCTCTCTCTCCATTTGTTGGCACACGTTTGTTTCCCCCCTTACTCCTCTATCTCCCCACCCCCCCTCTTCAACCCACTGTCTGCTCCATTCTCTTCCCTCTACTAACCACATTTTATTTCAGGGAGTAAACCTAGAGCCCCACTGCACGGACAGATTCCAAGGCAGTGGGAAGTGGGTTCCAGATTATCCACACACCTGTCAGCGAATATCAGGACCTGCAGATAGATTTTGAATCACACCTCTCCCCTTAAGTAAATCTCAAAACTGCAAAAAGGACCACCCCCAACCCACAGTGCAACTCCAGAATTGAACAAAGTAAGAGGGCATACATAAAGAATAGGAGATTGAACAAATAGAAGTAAAACCAATCTCTTTACACCTGAATAACAGAATTAAAGAAGATGGTGACATGGAAGGAAGGAAAAAGTAGGGAGTGGGGAAAACCACACAAATGAAGAAAAACCAAAAGAAGAATATAGGTCCCACACAGACCCCTGGGAGATCAGACACTGAGAAAACAGATTCTGGAACACAAACAATGAAAAGCCCCCAGAATGACTGGACACATCCAACAAACCCAGACATCAAGACATTAATGGAGAAAATTTTAAAAATTGAGGAGAGACAAGAGGAAAATAGGAAGGAGCTGATGTCAGAAATAACAGCAGTAAAGAATACTGTGATGGAAATGAATAAAAGACTAATAAGCATGGAAAGCAGAATTAGCCAAGCAGAAGAAAGAATCTCAGAGCTTGAAGAACAAAACACAGAACTAACCCAAACTGTCAAAAGCATAGAAAAGAAACTCAAAAAGACAGAACAAAACCTGCAAAGATGAATGATCACTTCAAGAGACCAAATCTAAGAGTAATTGGGCTTCCTGAGGCAGAGAGTGAAACAGAAGCCACACTGGAACAAACATTTCATGAAATCATTCAAGAAAACTTCCCTCATCTCATCAAGGATGAAAAAATTCAAACACAAGAGATTCAGAGACAACAAATGAGAAGATCAACTCCCAGACACATAATAATTCGCCTAAACAAAGTAGCTATAAAAGAAAAAATCCTAAAGGCAGCAAGAGAAAAAGGCCAGACTACCTACCAGGGAAAACCAATTAGAATAGCAACAGATTTATCCACAGAAACCCTTCAGTCTAGGAGATCCTGGAGCCCTATCTTCAAAGTTCTAAAAGATAAACAATTTCAACCAAGAATAACCTACCCAGCCAAACTAAGCTTCATTAGTGATGGAGAATTGAAATCTTTTCCAGATATCCAATCCCTAAGAACCTATGCCGCCACCAGACCACCTCTACAAGAAACACTTAAGAAAGTACTGAACACAGAAGAAAAAGAAAAAAGAACAACAATATTCTTCACAAGAGTACAGGCAAAAGATTAAAAACACAGTTCTGAGCCAACTCCAGAACCCAAAGAAAGACAACAAACAAACAAGAACAACTCTGTAAGAACCTTATGACAGGGATCAACTCTTGCATTTCAATTATTAGCCTAAATGTGAATGGACTAAATGCACCACTGAAAAGACATAGAATGGCAAAATGGATAAAATATCATCAGACAACAATCTATTGCCTTCAAGAGACTCACCTCACTAGAAAGGACACCCACAGACTCAAAGTAAGAGGATGGGAAACAAACTTTCAGGCGAACGGAATACAAAAGAAAGGAGGAGTAGCGATCTTAATTTCAGACAAAATACCCTTCAAGCTACTAAAAATCAAAAAATATACAGAAGGCCACTACATAATGATAAAAGGCTCAATCCATCAACAAGAAATATCTATCCTAAACATATAGGCAACCAACATAGGTGCACCAACTTTCATAAAGCAACTTTTAGGAAAACTAAAGAAAGATATTGACTCTAACACCATCATAACTGGGGACTTTAATACCCCACTCACAACCCTAGACAGATCATCAGGTCAAAAAATCAGCAAGGAGATCTGGAACCTCAATGTGACTTTGGACCAAATGGACTTAATTGATACCTACAGAACACTCCATCCAAAGACCACAGAATATACATTCTACTCATCACCGCATGGAACATATTCTA
>NW_007249902.1:155566-167154 GCF_000164805.1 Carlito syrichta | reverse complement strand
AAAAAACTGTAATAAGAGGGGAATTTATATCCCTACAAACACACATGAAGAAAATGGAAGGAACAGAAATTCACAACCTAACAAGCCACCTAAAGAAGCTGGAAAAGCAAGACCACAAAAACCCTAATTTCAGCAGAAGAATCCAGATCACCAAAATAAAAGCCCAAATCCAGGACATAGAAGGCAAAAAGATAATACAAAAAAATCAATGAAACAAAAAGCTGGTTCTTTGAAAGGATAAACAAGATCGATGGTCCCCTAGCTAGACTGACCAAGAAAAAATGAGAAAAAAACCAAATAAGCACAATCAGAAACACAAAAGATGAAGTCACATCTGACCCCAAAGAAATACAAAAGATCATTAGAGACTACTACATACACTTGTATGGAAACAAACTTGAAAACCTTAAGGGAATGAAGGACTTTCTGACATCACACAACCTACCTAGGTTGGAACAAGAAGAAATTGAGACCCTAAATAGACCAATAACAATCAAGGAAATTGACTACGTAATAAGAAAACTTCCTACAAAAAAAGCCCTGGTCCAGATGGCTTTCCAGCAGAATTCTACAAGACATTTAAGGAGGAGCTGATACCAATCCTACTGAAGGTATTCCAGAAAATTGAAAAAGATGGAACTCTCCCCAAATCATTTTACAAAGCCAACATCACATTGATACCCAAGCCAGGTAAAGATCCAACAAAGAAAGAGAACTATAGGCAAATATCTTTGATGAACATAGATGCTAAAATTCTCAACAAGATCCTAGCAAACCGAATTCAGCAATACATCTCAAAAATCATCCATCATGACCAAGTAGGCTTCATTCCTGGGATGCAAGGCTGGTTCAACATTCATAAAACCATAAATGTAATTAAATATATCAACAGATGTCAAAACAAAAACCACATGATTATATCATCAGATGCAGAAAAGGCTTTTGATAAAATCCAGCACCCCTTCTTGATAAAAACCCTTGAAGATCTAGGCATACGGGGAACATACCTCAAAATAGTAAAAGCCATCTATGAGAAACCCACAGCCAGCATACTCCTAAATGGACAAAAATTGGAACCATTTCCCCTGAAAACTGGAACAAGACAAGGATGCCCACTCTCACCCCTCCTGTTCAACATAGTATTGGAAGTCCTGGCTTGAGCAATCAGAGAAGAGGAGGCAATCAGGGGTATCCAAATAGGAAAAGAGGAAATCAAGTTATCTCTCTTTGCAGATGATATGATTGTGTACCTTGAAAACCCAAGAGAATCTGTCAAAAACCTCCTTACACTGATAAAGGACTTTGGCAAAGTCTCAGGATGCAAAATAAATGTACAAAAGACAATCGCATTTCTCTACACCAATAATAAACAAACAGAAACCCAAATAAAAAACACAATTTCATTCACAGTAGCCACAAAAAAAATGAAATACCTTGGCATCTTCCTAACCAGAGACGTGAAAGATCTTTACAATGAAAATTACAAAACACTGCTCAAAGAAATCAAAGATGACGCAAACAAGTGGAAAAATATACCATGCTCATGGATTGGAAGAATCAACATTGTGAAGATGTCCATCTTACCTAAAGCAATCTACAAATTTAATGCAATACCCATCAAATTACCAAGAACATTCTTCTCAGACCTAGAAAAGACAACACAGGAATTCATATGGAAACACAAATGTCCAAGAATAGCCAGAACAATCCTCAGCAAAAAAAAAAACAAAGCAGGTGGTATCACATTGCCAGACTTCAAATTTACCATAAAACTACAATCATCAAAACAGCTTGGTATTGGTATAGGAATAGGCACATAGATCAATGGAATAGAATTGAGATTCCAGAAGCAAAACCTCAATTCTCAACCAACTCATCTTTGACAAAGCCTCCACCACCTACCACTGGGGAGAGGAGAACCTATTCAGTAAATGGTGCTGGGAAAACTGGCTGACCACATGCAGAAGATTGAAACAGGACCCCTATCTATCCCCATGCACAAAAGTTAACTCCAAATGGATCAGAGACCTAAATGCAAAACCTCAAACCATAAGAACCTTAGAAAAGGTAGGAAATACCCTCATGGAAATCGGAACTGGCACCTGAAACCACAGGTCATAAGAGAGAAGGTAGACAAGTGGGACCTTATTAAACTGACAAGCTTCTGTAAGGCCAAAGAAACCATCAAGAGAGCAGGGAGACAGCCTATAGACTGGGAAAAAATATTTGCCAACACCAGTTCTGACAAAGGCTTAACATCCTGGATCTACAAGGAATTAAAACATGCTGAAAAGAAAAAAACAAACAACCCCATTACAAAATGGGCAAAAGATATGAACAGACACTTCACAAAAGAGGACATCCGAGCAGCCAACAAACAGATGAAGAAATGTTCAACCTCACTAATCATCAGGGAGTGCAAATCAAAACCACACAGAGATACCACCTAACTCCAGTCAGAATGGCAATTATCAACAACTCAAAAAATAACAGCTGCTGGAGAGGGTGTGGTGAAAAGGGAACACTTCTACACTGTTGGTGGGAGTGTAAACTAGTGCAACCTCTGTGGAAAGCAGTGTGGCAATTCCTGAAAGCTCTAAAAATTGACCTTCCATATGACCCTGCAATCCCCCTACTGGAATATACCCTGAAGAACACAAATCACTCTATAAAAAAGATACCTGCACACGTATGTTTATCGCAGCATTGTTCACAATAACAAGAACCTGGAAACAACCATGCTGCCCATCAAAAGAGGACTGGATTAAAAAAATGTGGTACATATACACGATGGAATACTACGCAGCCACAAAAAAGAACAAAATCATGAATTTTGCAGCAACCTGGATGGAACTAGAGTCTATAATACTGAGTGACCTCTCACAGAAACAAAGATCCGAGTATCACATGTTCTCACTCATATAATGCACCTTGAACATCCAATGTAATACTATAAGAAAATGACTGATGGTACTGGGAAACTATGGGGAGGAAGGGGATGGGATTAACAGTAGCAAATATCTGTCTGGGGATGGGGAAACACCTCTTATCAGCAGGGTGCCTGAATGAAACGTAATTGTACACCTAACCCTTAACTGTACCCCACAAAACCATAATTAAAAATATTGATAAAAAAATAAAATACTAAAAAAAAAAAAAAAGTCTCATGTGGTGGCCCATGTCTGTAATCCCAGTATTTAGGGAGGCTGAGGTGGAAGGACTGCTATTTCTATTTTATGTAAGTTCTATTTATGTAACAATTATAGAGATGAAGAATGGATTAGTGGTTGTCAGTGGTTAGAGATGGTGGGAAGAGGGTGATTGTGACTATAACACAATGTCATGAGTGAAACTTGTGGGGATGACATAGTAGAGTTTCTTGATTGTGATGCAAGGATACAGATGTGTTTAAAAAATAATAACAATAATAATATACTCTAATATACATACCACTCGGATTCCATAGTTACCTAGACTCTCACATTTGCTTCATCTATCACATTTTCCTGGCTTAAGAATTGCAAAGTATTATAAAGTAAATAACAGACACAATTTTACCCTCATGCACTTAAGAATGCATCTTTTAAAAATATGAACTTTTTTTTTACAAGACTCACCTTGTTCTTATTCTGCTGCCATGGTACTGGTGGGAGGGCATGTCAAGATAGACCCCCATTAGTCTGGATCCTTAGTAGATAAATGGTCACCGAGATTTGGTTTATTTTCTGTTGCAGCATAATGTAGTCCATTTTGACTGATATAGGTGGCATTGTGAACCACGTATTGCATCATATCACAGGACGCATGATGTTTGCTTGTCCCACTTTTAGTAATGCTAAGATTCATCAGTGTATTCACTCTTCTTAAGCACTCATGGAATTTTCTTCAGGATAGATCAGGTGGTAAGCCATGAAATAAGTTTCAATAAATGTAAAAGGATTGAAATCATACAAAGTATGTTCTCCAAACACAACAGACTTAAATTCAAAATCAGCCAAAAGAAATGTGGAAAATCCACAAATATTTGAAAATTAAACAACCATTTCTAAATACCCCCAGGATCAAAGAAGGGACCATAAGGTAAATCTTAACTAAATGACAATGGAAACACAACATGTCAAAATGTATGTGATGCAGCTAAAGCAGAGACAGAGGGAAATATATAGCTTTACATGCCTATGTATTAAAAAAGAAAAAAAAATCAAATCAATAACAAAAGTTTCTATCTTAGGAATCTAGAAAATGAAAAACAGTAAAATAAGAAGAGTGGAAATAGCAAAGATTATAGTATAAATCAATTAAATATAAATCAGAAAAAGTAAGAAAATTAATGAAATCATAAGTTGATTATTTGAAAAGATCAACAAAATTGACAAATCTTTAGTTAGACTAACCAAGAAAAAGAGAAAACATATATCATCAAAATCAGAAGGGAAAAAAGTAATACCACCCACTCTTCAGAAATTAAAAAGGTAATGGAATACTTTATACCAACAAATAGACAATTTAGATAAAATAACAAATTCCTGAAACACTTTACCAAAACTGACCCAAGAAGAAACAGAAAATCACAATAGATATGTAACTAGTAAAAAATAAAATCAAATTCGGAATTAAAAATTTTCCTACCAAAAAAACCTCAGGCCCAGATGACCTCAAAACATTTAAAGAAATAAGAGCAAACTTCTACCAATGCTTCCAGAAAATGTAGGAGGATCACTTCCCAACTCATTCTATGAGACCAGTATTACTTTGATACCAAAGTTAGACAAAGCTATCACACAGAGAAACTTACAGACCAATATCCTTCATAAATAAAGACATAAAAATCCTCAACATAATACTAGAAAACCAAATCCAGTATCGAAAAAAGATTAGACATCATAATCAAGTGAGATCTGTTCCAAGAAAGCAAAATTGTTTTGAGCTTTGTGGGTAACCACCTAATCTCTCCCTTTCGCAGAGGCAACCTATGCAGTCCAGTGTGCTTATCTTCCCTTATGTTTTTATTAATGCTTACTTTTATTAATTTTGGGTTATCTCTCCAGAATTTCCTTTTGCAAATATAAGCAAATTGGATGTGTGTGTGTGTGTGTTTTCCCCTTCTTACACAAAAGTTATGTACATTGTTCTGCATCTTGCTTTTTTCTCATGAGAGTATCAGATTCTTGTTTTGAAAAGACCACTCCATCTCCTCCATGGAGAAAAGATTAGAAAAATATGTCTGCTGGAGGCCGGAAGTTCACTGCAATTGTCTCAATAAGTGATGCAGGTGGTGGCTAGGACTATGGTAGTGACTGTGAGGACAAACAGAAATAGACAGACTTGAGATTAGCTTTGGAGGTTGAAGGCGTAGGAATTGGATATTGAACAGATATAGTGGATGCCCACAGTCTTGTGTAGAAAACCCAGACCATCCCGCTTGTCACATTAATCTTCCCTATTGGCTAAAAAATTTTTATGGAACAGAAAACTAGATCACATGTATCCTATTTTTTTTTCAGTTTTTTATAGGTAATTTCAAATATGTATAATTTTAGAAGAGTATAAGTGTATGTATAAATGTATAAATAATGAAACCCCAACATACACATCACAGAGATTCAACAAATATCAAGCCACAGCCTATCTGATGTTATTTATATCCCTAGCTACTCCTATCAATGACTCTTCCCTCCTCCCACTCCCAGATATTTTGAAGCAAATCCTGGACATCCTATTATTCTGTCTGTTCAGTACTTCCCAGAGCCGCGGAGAGACGTTGTTATCTAAATCCCACTGTCCCTTTTCTCGGTCCTTGCCAATATGCTAACTGATTCATTAAAGCTCTTTCCTTTATTGAAAGTCTTTGATCTCTTTAAAAATTCAACACGGCTTGTGTTCTAGAGAGATACTTATTGTATGTTTGACTTAAAAATAGAATCCCTCTGTTTGCTAGAAGGTAGTGGAGGAGGAAAAGGTCAATTGTAATGGTGACTTATTCATCCTCAAACACTCTTTGGATTCCCAACTTCCCCTGAGTGAAAACACTGTGTGGCGTGGTTGGCACTAGAGAGCCCAGTGGAGTGAACCTTGTATGTGGAGGGCAGAGAAGGAAGGGGTGCACCTCATTCTTCTTAGAAAAGCTCCTGGCTAATGGTAACCACTCTGCCTCTTGTCCTTGACCTCCTGCAGAGTCATGACTCAGAGATCATGTTCTATTCACATCCCCAAACACATGGGTGTTGTGTTACAGTCCTGTGTACTTGCTTAAGTGGAGACCTTTTATCCCACTTGGAAGCAGCTTCGTTATTACTTGCAGTCTGAAGCTGTTCGACTTATCTCAATGCCCTTTGTCACCAACATCTGCTTTATGATACAAGCCATGCCTGCACGATGACTGAAACCCAGTGCTTAGCTACCAGCAATTTTCTTAACCTCTCTGAGACCTCCATCCCCCCACCCACTTCATAGCATTAGTGTGACGCTTAAATAAAACCTAAAGACACATAGCACCGTGCCTTGGACATGCTGTTACTATTGTACTTAACCCACTCATCTCATGAGTACCAGTTCAGTCTTTCACATTTATCCCATATTCTTGGCGACCCTTCTTTTCTGTCCACTTAGAGGATGATGATAATGATGACTATGGTTATGACGATGATCATTGGGAGTAGAACAGTCTGACCAAGTAAAGGTTCTTAATCATTGTGAGTCTCAACATTCTGATGTGTAAAGTAGGATTTTGAGACGTAAAAGAAACATATCTCCACCCAAACCAGTGATCCAGCCCAGGCTCTTACCAACACCCAAGTCTTTGTTGAGCACTTGGGATGTACCAGACACAGTGTTGGCCACTTTTACCTCTATTATTTGGTTGGTTTGGAGGGAGGTATGTTTCTGACAAGGTGACAAGATTTAAGTGTCATCCTTCAGGTGGACAGAGAGAAACAGGAGAAGCTGTTCTTGCTAATCTAACAAGTCTAATGACACAGGCTGTCAACGGTAGTTGTTATCCTTGGGTACTATTTGGACCCAAACCAGTGTCATCTCCAAATATAAAGATATTAATCTGAACATTTTAAGAAATGCCAGAAATTCCCCAAATCCTACAGACACCATGAAAGAAAGTTGTTTCATCATTTAACAATTCCCTCCATATTATCAACTGTAGTCAACTAATTGTTGATCTTATCCTGGAGCTAGGAAATCAATCCATTGAAGGCAGATTATGAATATAGTTCTAGAACTCAGTAGCCTTTGTGCTACTAAACTCAGTTGAACAGGCCCCCAGGGATGAGGGGGTGGGAAGGAGACAGCAATATAGTGGAAAAAGTGGTTTTAATTTTAACTTTTATTCTGTATTAACCATTTTCCCACACTGCTTTGTAAATTGCAGTGAGGAAAGAGAACAAAGCAATAATAGCAAAATATATTCAAATAAAGCCCCATAGTACTGCAAAGTAGTTAGTAGGTGGTGGTGTCCTTAGGGGGCTTATTTTTTTTTTTTAATGCATCTGAATTTGAAATTTCAGAAAGCAGAAGAAAACCTCAGTTTTGACTTGTTTAAAAAAGTAGAAGTTTAGATTATCTTTGAATCAAAACACAAAAAAATGGCCCCTCAAAGCTCCCCTTTCTTTCAGAATACCATTCTAAGGACCTCATCCATTTTTTTTTTTTTAGTAACAAACAAGAAGAAAGTGAAAATTAGGCTCTTATTTTTCAGATTTGTTTAGGGTTATTGTATTAATCCATTTCTGTGTACAGTAGATTTGTATCACCTACATGGTGAAAACTCTGTGAGTGCATTTGGCAAAAGAGGAGAGAAGTTACTAGAGAGGATTGAAAAGGAACAACCAAGTCTACCTATCACTTTGCTTGCCCCTGAGCAACTGCTCTTTGGTTTCAGGGGAGACTCAAATTGCAAAAGTGCTTGTCCAGACCAAGTATGGATTTGTGTTGGAAATTCAAGGTTTTTTCAATATAATATGGTGTCTAAACATCTTTGCTGACCGAAGGAAAAAATGGCAATGTCTTCCAACCCTGGAGGGACATGTAACAGACTTTTAAGGATAGTTTTAGCTAGACACACGAACTTCTATAACAAGCCAGATGCAGGAAACATGAGTCTGGATGGCTGTCCATATCACAGTGGTTGCCTCAGTGGCAGCTTCTGTCCTGTCTCTGGCTGAATAATTCTGAGGCAGAGACATCTGACTCAAGTCAAGATGATCAGATTCTTCCCTGGATCTTAAAACCTGAGTGAAAAGATGCAGACGGGAATATTTCTGAGAGTTATTTGAGTGGCATTTCCAACAACTTCCAGGGCTGAAATTCCCCAAACTATTTGGTTTCAACTCTTTTTAAATCCTAATTGTTCAGCAACTCTTATGATCCTATGAGCTTTCCTAATATCTTCAAGTAAATTAGCCAGTGTTGCCTTCTGTGTTTGCAACTAAAAGAATCTTAATTAATACACCAAGCTATCATCCCCTTAAGTTAAAATCTTCTTGGAGATAGTTAGAACGGAGTCATTAACAAAAGCTCAAAGGACCCAGAAGGTATCTGCTGAACAAATAGCTCTGGGTGACCCAAAAGAAAGATGCCAAAGGGAAGAACCAGAGCAATTCAGTGAATAGTCTTGGTGTTTCCCAAAGAAGTTTCTATGAACCTTAATCCAGTAAGATGATACCTGATTTAAAAAGTTTCCAGGGTCAAATAAGTCTGAGAAATGAAGTGCACTTTATACCTCATCTAGAAAGTCATGAAAATAAGACTTTCAAATGCACTTAAAGCTCTGCAGTAAAGATATTTAATTTACTTAAACCAGAATTTCTAAAACATTTTAAACATAGCCTCTGATCTTCTCTGTCTTTATCTCCCTGCATGCTCCATCCCACAGTCCAATTCCAACTTTGTGGAGCATTAATAGACGCTATGGAAAGAGAACCTCTAATGAGATGCTGCCTGGGTTTTGCATTTGTATCTCTGATTAAAAGATGTTTACTCCTCACATATTTATTAAGGACTATCAAGTGCTCAGCCTTGTGTTGGGTGTTCTGGGAGCAACCATGGTGTGGTAGGAAGAATGTAAAACCTGAAGTCCTAACTCTGATCTAGAACTCAAAACTGACTTGTTCCCTTGGGAAACACTTCATCTCTTTCAGACTCAATTTCCTCATTAAATGGGGCTATTGAAGTCAACCTCACTCCATCATTGAGTTGTAAAACGGATCGAATAGGGTCATAAATATGGCACTTTGTAAACCTCAAGGCATTGCATGAATATTAGTGATATTACTATTCCAAAGAATAAGCAACTTGGAGAATTATGTCAGATATTACAGAGAGAGCACACTAGCCATAGGATCTTAGCCTAGTGCCTTGTGACTTTTGAATACAATAAATGCTTGAATATCACAGCTAAGCATTAAGTCTGTCAAGACAATCTAATAACCTACCAAAATATGAATTGTCATTTGCACCCATATCTGTTAGTTACTTTGTATAACACACTACCTTGAAACTCAGTGGCATACAATAATCTCTCTTCTTTTTCATTCATCTATTTGAGGACTGGCTGGCATTCTGCCGGTCCAGGCCAGGTTTGACTGAGTTTGACTCCAAGTTGTGAGTTGGTCCTCATCTGCTCTGCATGTCTCATCCTCCTTGGACAAATGGCAATGACAATGACAGAGATATAAGAGAACACATTCAACTACATAGTACATCTCAAGCCCTAGTTTAGTCATGTCCATTGATATCCCATTGGATGGAGCAGTTCACATGGCAAAGTCCAACATCAGTGGATGGAGGAAAAAGACTTCCTGTGGAGGTGGGGTGGGAAGAGAGGAAGATAACATTTACTGAACAATAATCTAATGTCCTACACTCTTCATTTTTTTTTTTTTTTTTTTTACTTTCTTCCATTTCAAACAAGTAGTCAGACTCATAAGGAATTAATTCCTCTGAGAGCATTTTGTGTGGGGTAGGAAGGAAGAGTAAAAATTACCTGAAGGCAACAAACAACTCTTCCTGTTTTTCATAAAAGTGTAGACAGGATTCAAGAAGCAGTATTTTTCAGGTCAACCAGAAGTGAGAGAATGGCTTTGAAGTTAACCAGAGGAGAAAGGAAGAGAGTTTGCAAAAGAGAGATTAATGTTATGGTGGGGAGATCATTGGCCAAAACATGGCTTCTAAGTGCAGAGTTGCTTTGCTCCCTTCAAACAAAAAATAAAAAATAAAAAAACTCCCAGCCCCATAGGGAACTCAAAATACCCCAAACAGAGCCCCCTTATCTACAGTGATGACTGGGCCCCAAGCCATAAGCATTAGTACGGCCATGCTTGGGGTTTAGAGCCCTATCCCTACTCTCTAGACACTACCTGAGGTTCCTGGGTTGAGATGGGACCCTGGGAAGGTGCAGGACCCTATAACAGCTGAGACTGAAGTTCCTGCAGGATCGGACACTCAGAGGCAGAATGAATTGCTCTTTGAAAAATAGAGACAATATATCTTATAACACCATATTTATAGCATAAGATTCACACCTGCCACATGGGTTATTATCTCATTTTCTTTTTGCTACTGTGAACGACGTCGTGACCTTTTTTGAGTGACTTGAAGTTGGTTGCCAGATTTAGCAAATATAAATACAAGATGCCCAGCTGCATTTTTGTTTCAGACAAGCAATGAATACATTTTTTAGTATAAGTATATCCTATGCAATATTTGGGGCATACTTATAGTAAAAAAGATTGTTCATTTTTTATCTGAAATGGAATTTAATTGGGTGTATTTTATCTGGCAACAAAGTCGTAGTATATAGGACTTTATAGCTTAAAGCCTTTTCTGATCAGAAAAGAATCACTTTTGCCAACCTGGCCATTTCTGGCCTGTTCTATCCCTATACAACATGCAATCTGAGGACTAGGGTTACTCAGAAGTCATCACAGAAGGAGAAGGTACACTTCCGACTGGGGACACTGAGGGGTGCCAAGCTCTGCTGTCTCTAGTGAAGCAAGGCCTTTACCCATGACTCGCCTCTCCTTTTGGAAGATATGTAGGCGAAAGCAGCGGGAATTCTCACATCCAGCCCGCTTCTCCCCTGACCTTACTAATTTAAGATGGTTTCCACAATTTTGTGGATATAACTGGGTAATCTAATAAAGGTAGATTAAATTACAGTCAAGTATTTTCAGATTCGAACATGGGAAAAATGTATCCTGTTTCAAAAAAAACGATAAACTGCCCCGCACTCGTTTTGTTTTTCTTTCATCTGGGAACTGGGCAAACAGGAACTATCTCGTGTTATTGTATGTGAAAGTCCTTGTAGCTGTGTTGGTTTTTCTAACTAAAAAAGTGGGGGAGGGAGAGAAAGAAAAGAAACTTTAAAAAGCGAAGAGCCGGGCTCGGTGGCTCAGCCTGTAATCCCGCGCCTTTGGGAGGCTGAGGTGAGTGGATTGCCTGAGCCCGCGGGTTCGAGACCCGCCTGGGCAGCGAGACCTCATCTCTACAATAAATCAAAAAATCAGCCGGGCGTGGTAGCGCATGCCTGTAATTCCGGCTACTTGGAAGGCTGAGGCGGAAGGATGCCGGAGCCCAGC
>NW_007249902.1:155214-155452 GCF_000164805.1 Carlito syrichta | reverse complement strand
AAAAAAAAAAAAAGCAAAGAAAGAAAACTCTCGAATCCACAAAATTTAATTTTACTACATTCCAAAAAATGTGAGGGACCTGAACTAGAACTTCAGCAATAGATATTTCATTTTTTAAAAAAAGTACTGCTGTGGTGAGTGGATTGCCTGAGCCCACGGGTTTGAGACCTGCCTGGGGAGCGAGACCTCATCTCTACAATAAATCAAAAAATCAGCCCGGCGTGGTAGCACATGCCTG